>NC_135975.1:32984493-33244539 GCF_053455715.1 Rhinoraja longicauda
CCTCTCCCCCTCCCTCCCTCCCTCCCTCTCCCCCCCCCTCCCATCCCTCTCCCCCCCCCCCACACACACACCCCCTACCTCCACACCCCACACCTCCCCCTCCCCCACCCCTCCCACCTCCCCCTCCCACCCACCTCCACCCCTCCCCCCACCCCACCCTCCCCACCCTCCCCTCCACTCCCTCCCACCCACCTCCCCTCCCCACTCCCTCCTCCCTCACCCTCCCCCTACCCCACCCTCTCCCCTCCCCCCCCACCCTCCACCCTCCCCCCACCTCCCCTCCTCTCCCCACCCCCCCTCCCACACTCCCCACCTCCCCTCTCCCCCCTCCCCCCCACCCCCTCCCCTCCCACCTCTCACCTCCCTCCCTCCCTCACCCCCCCCTCCCTCCCCCCCTCCCCCACCCCCCTCCTCCCCTCCCCACCCTCTCCCCCTCCTCCCTCTCCCCCTCCCTCCCTCCCCCTCTCCCCCTCCCACCCTCCCCTCCCTCCCCCTCCCCCCTCCCCCCTCCCACTCCCCTCCCCTCCCTCCTCCCCTCCCCCCCCTCCTCCCTCCCCTCCCCTCCCCTCCCCTCCCTCTCACCCCCTCCCTCCCTCTCCCCTCCCCTCCCCCTCCCTCCCCCTCCCCCTCCCTCTCCCCCCTCACCCCTCCCCTCCCTCCCTCTCCCCCTCCCTCTCCCTCCCTCCCTCCCCTCCCTCCCTCCCTCCACCTCCCCTCCCCCCCCTCCCCTCCCTCCCCTCCCCCTCCCCTCCCCTCCTCCCACCTCCCCTCCTCCCTCCCCCTCCCCCTCCACCCCTCCTCCCCCCTCCCTCCCCCCTCCTCCCCCTCCCCTCCCCTCCCCTCCTCCCTCCCTCCTCCCTCCCTCCCCTCCCTCTCCCCCCCTCCTCCCTCCCCTCCTCCTCCCTCCCTCCCCCCCTCCCTCCTCCCCTCCCTCCCTCCCTCCTCCCCTCCCTCCCTCCCTCTCCCCCCTCCCTCCTCTCTCCCCCTCCCTCCCTCTCCCCCTCCCTCCCTCTCCCCCTCCCTCCCCTCTCCCCCCTCCTCCCTCTCCCCCTCCCTCCCTCTCCCCCTCCCTCCCTCTCCCTCCCTCCCTCCTCTCTCCCCTCCCTCCCTCTCCCCCTCCCTCCCTCTCCCCCTCCCTCCCTCTCCCCCTCCCTCCCTCTCCCACCTCCCTCCCTCTCCCCCTCCCTCCCTCTCCTCCCTCCCTCCTCCCTCCTCCCTCCCCTCCCTCCCTCCCTCCCTCCCTCCCCTCTCTCCCCTTCCCTCCCTCCCTCTCCCCTTCCCTCCCTCCCTCTCCCCTTCCCTCCCTCCCTCTCCCCTTCCTTATCCTCCCTCCCCACCCCCTCCCAAGGAGATAGATTTAAACTTTAAAATGTGAGTAACTTTAAAATATAACACCGATTTCAATGAAACATCTTCCATTAGCACCAAAGGGACGACGGTGAGTAAGGTGGGCCTAAAATTGTCGCGCTATCGTGTACCGTTTGGCCGTAGTTCGGGAACAAGCAAATGAGATGATGTCAAGGTTAATATTAAAGCTTTTTACTGTACCTCGGCACACGTGACAATAAACTAAACTATTACTCTGTGTAATCAACTGTGGTTAACTAACAAAAGATGGGGAGGGGGATATCAGGGTGATTTTTCGTTAACTAGCTTACTTGTCTAGTTTCCTCGGAAATCATTGCTAGGACTTAAGATTCATAGATTTGACCCAACTTGGCCATGCTGAATAAAATGCCCATCCTAGCTAAGTGTATTTGCTTGTGTACAGGCCATATCACTTTAAACCTTGTGGGAAAGAAAACTGCAGATGCTGGTTTAAACCAAAGGTGGACACAATACTCCATATATGGTCTTACCAGGGCCCTATACAACTGCAAAAGAACCTCTTTACTCCTATACTGAAATCCTTTTGTTTCTGGAAGAATGAGATGTGACCACATTGAAACATTTACTGGAGCTTTGAAGTAGATTCCAAGTAGTTGCTTCTCTGTAGCTGGTGGAGTTCATAAGTTACAGGAGCAGAATTAGGCCATTCGGCCCATCAAGTCCACTCTGCCATTCAATCATGGCTGAGTCTCTTTTAGATCTGGACACATTAATACTGAGGCGAAGAGGAATTTATTTCTGAGTGCCACGAATCTTTAACTCTGTGGAGGTAGAATCATTGAAGATATTTATGAATTTTGGACTGTAGAGATTTTTGGGTTGAGGATTAGATCGGCCATGGTGTTATTAATTGGGGGATCTTCGACCTGAAGTGTCAACTGTACTTCTCATTCCACAGACGCTGCTGATGTGTTGAGCATTTCCTCAAGTTTTCGTTTCAGGTTTCCAACATCTGCAAGTGTTTGCTTTTTCATACAAAGCCTGATAGCGTCGTAGAGAGTCATACAGTGTGGAAACGGGCCCTTCGGCCCAACTTGCCCACACCGGCCAACATGCCCCATCTACACTAGTCCCACCTGCCTGCGTTTGGGCCCATATCCCTCTAAATTTACCCTACCTATTCTTGAACTTCTTGTGTTCCTAAGTGATCAATTGGTTGATTATTTGTTCTGCAAATAATAAAGAATCATTAAAGAACAGTAATGACTTTATTATGTCCAGAATAAAGCAGTCATTTATCCAGCTCCCTTTTCACTGTAATGAATAGTATCAACTCCATCTTTGTAGCGTGGCAGTGAAAATAGAAGTGAACTTGGTATTTAGCTGTGTATTAACTTGCTGGCCACTGGATTAATTACATATCCTGCAACAGGCAATCTGTAATCTGTCTCAAAAGTCAATTTAAATCAGCGACAGAAAAATAAAATCTAAAAATTGCCTTTTAACTGTCTGACAGTGGGAAGTTGCAGAGGTGGACTGTTAACTTCTGAGCACATGCACAGCACGGAAACAGGCCCTTCGGCCCAACTTGTCCCTTCTGACCAAGTTGGCAAACTGGGCTACTCCCCATTTGCCCGCGTTTGGCCCACAGCTGTCTAAACTGTCCAGGGCGGCATGGTGGCGCAGCGGTAGAGTTGCTGCCTTACAGCCCCAGAGACCCAGGTTCGATCCTGACCTCGGGTGCTGTCTGTACAGAGTTTGTACGTTCTCCCTGCGTGGGGTTTCTCCGGGTGCTCCGCTCTCCACCCGTACCTCAGACGGGACAGTTTGTAGGTTAATTGGCTTGGGTAGAATTGTGTGGGATAGTGTTCGTGTAGGGGTGATCGCTGGTCGGCATGGACTCGATGATCCGAAGAACATCCACACAGTCAAGCACCCAAGATCAGTATAGGAGCAAAGAGGTCCTTCTGCTGTTGTACAGGGCCCTAGTGAGACCACAGCTGGAGTACTGTGTGCAGTTTTGGTCTCCAAATTTGAGGAAGGATATTCTTACTATTGAGGGAGTGCAGCGTGGGTTCACGAGGTTAATTCCCGGAATGGCGGGACTGCACGAGGTTAATTCCTAGAATGGCGGGACTGTCATATGTTGAAAGACTGGAGCGACTGGGCTTGTATACATTGGAATTTAGGATGAGAGGGGATCTTATTGAAACATGTAAAATTATTAAGGGATTGGACACGCTAGAGGCAGGAACCAAGTTCCCGATGTTGGGGGAGTCCAGAACCAGGGGTCACAGTTTAAGAATAAGGGGTAGGCCATTTCGAACGGAGATGAGGAAAAGCTTTTTCACTCAGATAGTTGTAAAGCTGTGGATTTCTCTGCCTCAGAAGGCAGTGGAGGCCAATTCTCTGAATGCATTCAAGAGAGAGTTAGATAGGGCTCTTAAGGATAGTGGAGTCAGGGGGTATGGGGAGAAGGCAGGAACGGGGTACTGATTGTGGATGATCAGCCATGATCACGGTGAATGCCGGTGCTGGCTCGAAGGGCCGAATGGCCTCCTCCTGCACCCATTGTCTATTATCAGGATGGAGCCCGAGTCTCTGGTGCTTTAAGGCAGCAACTCTACCGCTGCACCACTGGCAATGCTGCACTCCCACTGCGATCAATGACGTGTCCGTTCTAACTTTGGAGCTCCTGGGCGGGGTACTGAACCCACCACACTGCGAGTCCACAGCTGAACCACTGGGCCAAAGCTGACAGCTGGAATTATATGTGTTCTCTCCATGTTTATTTATCGCCAGCGAGTCTGTGTTGTATCTTCAGACAAAGGCAAGGCGAGAGGGAAAAAAAGCATTAATTCTTGAAGCAAAACACACACACCCACTCTCCCTGGCCCTGAATCCCATCCTTTGTTGCAGGCCTGCTGAGGGGTTGAGATTAAGCTGGGTTTCTGTTTTGTGTTGTCGTGCTTTTCCTCTTAGCGCAGTTCCAACCTTTTGTGCGGATTTGTGTTGTGCCTGCCTTTGACACATGTTCCTCAGCTGTTCATTACTGCCCTCTCTCTCTCTATCCCCATCCCTCCCCCTCTCCCAGAGCACAAACTACAAAGCCAGCCAACAATAAGGCCGTGGCAAGGGAACAAAGATACATTTGCGTTGAGTCGTTCCAGATGTTTTTTTTGCTGCACGCTGGCAAAAACTCCACAGACTAATGAGGTGCACGGCACCCACTCCGAGACCACCTGTGGCGCCTTCGTGCTCACCGTTCGGCCTCACCCCACATCTATATTCCTCTGGTTTCATTTGAAAGTGACCAGGAATAATGAATGTAATGTGCTCAACAGTATCAGGTTGCCAATGGGTGTGTGGGGGTGTGTGTGCGCAAATGTGTGTGTGCGCACAAATGTTCGTGTGTGCGCGCACGTGTGTGTGTGAAAGTATGCAAGTGTGTGCGCAAGTGCGTGTGTGTGTGCAAGTGTATGTAAGTGCGCATGTGTGTGCAAGTGTATGCAAGTGTGTGTGCGCAAGTGCGTGTGTGCATGTGTTTGCAAGTGTGTGTGCAAGTGTATGCAAGTGTGTGTGCGTAAGTGCGCGTGTGTGTGTGGAAGTGTAGGAGGGTGTGGAAGTGTAGGAGGGTGTGGAAGTGTGTGTTTGGGGAAGTGTGTGTATGGGGTAGAGTTTGTGTGTGGATTTGTGCGTGTGCGTGGAAGTGTAGGTGTGTGCGTGTGGAAGTGTGTGGAAGTTGAGTTTAGTTTATGCATCAAACAGCTTTTCACTGTACCTCGGTAGGTACAGTGAAAAGCTGTTTGATGCGTGCTAACCAGTCAGCGAAAGACAATACACGATTACAATCGAGCCATCCACAGTGTACAGATACATGATAACGGGATAAGTGTGTAGGTGTGTGAGTGGGCATGTGGAAGTGTAGTAGTGTGTGTAATGGAAGTGCAGGACAGTGGAAGTGCAGGAGCGTGTGTGTGTGTGTGTGTGTGTGTGTGTGTGTGTAGGTGTGATTTGTGGCAAGTTGACAAGTTAGGATTAGCAGGAGCGGGGCAAAGCTGGCAGGCACGTTGGCATTTATGGCCGTCTCCAGGGCTGGACAATCCCGTTGAAGCAACGTCAGAAGATCGGGACACACAGTGCTGGAGTAACTCAGCGGGGCAGGCAGCATCTCTGACCAAGGATCTTTGACCAGAGATGCTGCCCGATCCGCTGAGTTACTCCAGCACTTTGTGTCCTTTTGTGCATTACCAGCATCTGGAGTTCTTTATTTCTGCAGAAGATCTGCGTTGTATAGGATGTATGAAAAGTCATGTTCATAAGACATAGGACCAGAGGTAGGCCATTTAGTCTGCCATCTACTCCACCATCCATCATGGCTGCTCTGCTTTCCCCCCTCAACCCCATTCGCCTGCCTTTGCCCTGTAACCTTCGACACCCTTACTAATCAAGATCCTACCAATCTCCACTTTAAAAATAGCCAATGACTTGGCTTCCACTGCCGTTTGTGGCAATGAATTCCACAGACTCATCACCCTCTGGCTAAAGAAATTCTTCCTAATCCCCATTCTGAAGATACGTCCTTTTATTCTGAGGCTGTGCCCTCTGGTTCTAGACTCTCCCATCCTCTCCACATCAACTCTATCCAGGCCTTTCACTGTTCGGTAAGTTTCAATGAGATCCCAGCCTCATCCTCTAAACTCCAGCGAGTACAAGCTCAGAGCTGTCAAACGCTCCTCACATGTTAACCCACTCATCCCCGAGTCTTTAATAGAAAACTATTTGGATAGACAGGCTGAGGTGGGCCACAGTGGTTGTATTGTAAGTCCTCTCAGTTTGTGAGCACCTGGTTTATGTACAGTCCTTGCATACGTTGATGTTTATGTTTAGAGATACAGAGCGGAGGACAGGCCCTTCGGCCCACTGAGTCCGCACCAACCAGCGATCCCCGCACACTAACACTATCCTAGACAAACTTGGGGCAATTTACGTTTATACCAAGTCAATTAACCTACAAACCTGTACGTCCCTGAGATCTTTGGTTTCCTCCCACACTCCAAAGGCGTACAGGTTTGTAGGTTAATTGACTTGGTACCAATGTAAATTCCCCCCAGTGTGTCTAGGATAGTATTAGCGTGCTGGGATCACTGGTTGGTGCGGACTAAGTGGGCCGAAGGGCCTGTTCTCCGCTCTGTATCTCTAAACATAAACGTATGTATGGAACTGTCGACATGATATTTGCCAGCTCCAGGAAAAATGCCAAGAGTGGCACAGCGACCTGTTCGTGACCTTCGTCGATCTGACAAAGGCCTTCAACACTGTCAGCAGAAGTGGAAGGCCTGTGGAAGATAAGGCAGACGTTTGGCTGTCCCAGCAAGTTCATCACGATTGTCCGGCAGTTCCATGACGGCATGATGGTGAAAGTGCTAGATGATGGAGACGAGTCGGAAACCTTTCCAGTGACAAACGGCGTGAAGCAAGGTTGTGTTCTTGCCCCTACACTCTTCAGCATGGTCTTCTCTGCCATGCTGACCGATGCCTTCCGTGACTGCCAGGATGGAATACACATCAAGTACAGGACTGACAGCAGGCTGTTCAACCTCAGGCGCCTGCAAGCTGTTACAAAGGTGAAGGAGACCATCATCAGAGATTTCTTGTTTGCTGATGACTGCGCCCTCAATGCCAGCACAGAGCAGAAGATGCAGCATGAAATGGACTGCATCTCACAGGCCTGTGACAACTTTTGGTCTCTCCATTAGCACCACAAAGTCTGAAGTTATGTACCAGCCCGCGCCTGGAAAGCCCTACCAGGAACCACACATCACGGTGAAGGGGCAGAATCTACAGGCAGTCGACTGATTTACCTATCTGGGTAGTACACTCTCGCGAGTGGTGAACATTGACGCTGAGGTCAACAACAGGATTGCCAAGGCCAGCGCTGCCTTTGGGCGACTCCGTGGGAATGTTTGGGAGCAGAGAGGACTCAGCCTTACCACCAAGCTGAAGGTCTACCGTGCAGTGGTACTCACCACCCTTCTCTATGCCAGTGAGACCTGGACTGCCTACAGCAGACATGCCAAACAGCTCAACCACTTTCACTTGAGCTGTCTACGCAGACTCCTTCACATCAGGCGGCAGGACAAAATTCCCGACACAGAGGTCTTGGAACAGGCCGGAATCCCCAGCTTCCACACCCTCCTACGGAAAGCCCAAGCCACATGGGCAGGCCATGTCGTCAGAATGCCCGAGAGTCGACTACCAAAACAGCTTCTGTATGGAGAACTGTGTCAGGGCAAGCGCTTAGTAGGAGGACAGAAGAAACGGTTTAAGGACTGCCTCAAAGTGTCCCTCAAAGACTTGGACATCAACCTCAGCACTTGGGAGTCTCTTGCTCTGGACTGTCCAACCTGGCGTAGCAAGCTCACCACAGGAGCCCGTGCAGCAGAGAACAAAGAAACATAGAAAATAGGTGCAGGAGTAGGCCATTCGGCCCTTCGAGCCTGCACCGCCATTCAATATGATCATGGCTGATCATCCAACTCAGTGTCCTGTACCTGCCTTCTCTCCATACCCCCTGATCCCTTTAGCCACAAGGGCCACATCTAACTCCCTCTTAAATATAGTCAATGAACTGGACTCAACTACCTTCTGTGGCAGAGAAAAGGTTTTATACTCTGTTTTTCACTTGGAATTTTTTTTGGTGGCACGGTGGCGCAGCGGTAGAGTTGCTGCCTTACAGCGCCAGAGACCCGGGTTCAATGAACTAATAATAATAATAATTCATTTATTTTATATAGCGCCTTATCGCATGTTCAAAGCGCTTTACAAAAACAATTAACATAGAAACAAACAGACAAACTATCCTGACGGAAAAGCGGCGAATACACAACGCCAGCGTCCTCTCACGTCAGGGTCCGGCAGTAGACAACAAAAAGCACAAGACACACAGATATAATTTTTTACACAAAACAGCCATCACAGTGATTGCTCTAGGCATACCCTCACTGTGATGGAAGGCAAAGTCTTATCTCCTCCTCATTCTTCTCCCGTGGTGCCACGAGGTGATCGAGGCTCCCAACTTTTTGAAGCCCCCACCGGGCGATGGAAAGTCCCAGGGCCGAGCCGAGCAGGCCGATGAAAGTCCTGAGCCCCCACCGGGCGATGGAAAGTCCCAGGGCCGAGCCGAGCAGGCCGATGAAAGTCCTGAGCCCCCACCGGGCGATGGAAAGTCCCAGGGCCGAGCCGAGCAGGCCGATGAAAGTCCTGAGCCCCCACCGGGCGATGGAAAGTGCTGCGGCCGAGCCGCGCAGGGCGATGAAGGACTTGCGGGCGGGTCGATCGTACCTCGCGCTTCGGGGCGGTCGAAGCTGCTACGGCTGGAGCTCCCAAAAGCCGGTCGCCAGCCAGGGACCTGCGAACTCCCGATGTTGCGGTCTGCAGGGCCCACGGCCGAAGCCTCCGAGATGGTAAGTCCAGGCCCTGCGACCGGAGTCTTTGAGGTCGATCCCAGCTGGAGGCCGCCGACTCCACGATGTTAGGCCGTAGTGCGAACGGAGATACGACACGGTAAAGGTCGCATCTCCGTTGAGGAGGAGATTTGAAAAAAGGTTTCCCCCAACCCCCCCACCACCCCCCCCACATACACAGAGTTAAAAAATAAAACAAAACGTACATTTAACGACGACAATCACAAAAAAACAACAAAAAAAACAGAGAGACTGCCGGTGAGCCGCAGCTGCAGAACACAGCCACGCCCCCCTCTTCAACTACCTCAACTGGCCTCAACTACCTTCTCTGGCAGAGAATTCCACAGATTCACCACTCTCTGTGTGAAAAAAAACTTTCTCATCTCGGTCCTAAAAGACTTCCCCCTTATCCTTAAACTGTGACCCCTTGTTCTGGACTTCCCCAACATCGGGAACAATCTTCCTGCATCTAGCCTGTCCAACCCCTTAAGAATTTTGTAAGTTTCTATAAGATCCCCCCTCAATCTTCTAAACAGACGCACTGCAGAGGCCGAGAGGAAACGCACCGTGCGCAAGGCCCGGGCTACCTCCACTTCCACTGCAGCACCCATCCACTTGTGTCCTACGTGTGGGCGTGCCTTCCGGTCCCGGATTGGCCTCACCAGTCACTTCCGGACCCACAGTCACCAATCCTCCAACTGAAAGTGAAGTCATGGTCATCTTCCAACCCGAAAGACGAACAACAACATCTCTAAACATTAACGTATGTAAGGACTGTACATAAACCATTGGCCATTCCTGGTCCTCAGTATGAAGTCAGCACATCAGAGGGAACAGAGGTAATTTTATGAATTTAAGAGAGAGTTAGATAGAGCTTTAGGGGCTAGCGGAATCAAGGGGTATGGGGAGAAGGCAGGCACGGGTTACTGATTGTGGATGATTAGCCATGATCACAATGAATGGCGGTGCTGGCTCGAAGGGCCAAATGGCCTCCTCCTGCACCTATTGTCTGTGTTTCTATGTAACCGTAGCAATCGAACAGACCCATGGAACCTGGGCTGGAAACCGCTCCGTACCGCTGATAGTTCTTTGGTGCTCTAAACATCCTTGTGTAACCGGTACATTTTTCTGTTTCTGTTGGAATGTGGATAGTTATTAACACGGCTACTGTTTACTCTCTGCTTATCCAACGTTTGATTTACCACTGATTGTGGGGCCAAAGGTGGCAATTTTTCTTTGTGCTGTTCCAAGTAGGGCTTGGATGCATGTGGCTGCAGATTAATGCATTAGTGTGCTGCAGGTTTCACAAAGCTAGTGTTACACAAGTGTCTCTGACAACCTGCCATGTTGGACATCCTCTCTGGAGGTCACAGAGGTGGAAACAGGCCCTTCGGCCCAACATGTCCCATCTTCAACTGTCCCACCTGCCTGCATCTGGCCCATCTATCTTCTATGTACTAAAACTCTTGTTTGTTTGTTTCTGAACTGCAGCCAAAACGGTACACGATTGCGCGACAATTTTAGGCCCACCTTACTCACCGTCGTCCCTTTGGTGCTAATGGAAGAAGTTTCATTGAAATTGGTGTTATATTTTTAAAGTTGTTCACATTTTAATGTTTAAATCTATCTCCTAGGGAGGGAGGAGGGAGGGAGGGGGGGAGAGGGGGATGGAGTGGGGGGAAGGAGGGAGGGTGGTGGGTGGAGGGAGGAGGAGGGGAGGGGAGGGTGGGGAAGAGGGTGCTGCACCAATGCAGGAGAGGTTTGGGCCCAACAGGTCCACTTGGTCTAGTATTCCTCTAAACCTGTGCTATCCATACACCTGTCTAAATCTTTCTTAAATGTTGCAATAGTCCCTGCCTCATCTACCTCCTCCAGCAGCTTGTTCCTTACACACAGCACCCTCTGTGTACAAAAAAAGTTACCCCTCAGGCTCCAATTAAATCTGTCCCCCTTCCCTTTAAACCCGCATCGTCTTGTTCTCTATTCCCCTACTCTGGGCAAGAATCGCTCTGCATCTACCCGATCTATTCCACTCATGATTTTGTACCCCTGTATAAGATCACTCCTCATCCTCCTGCGCTCCAAGGAATAGAGTCACGGGTTTGGAATCGCACCATCTCCTTCCACCCTCTCCTGCTATTGTTTTTAATGCAGGCTTCTCAACTTATTCTTGCACCTATTAAAAAAAAAAAGATGCTTCTTTTATCATTGTGTAGGAAAATAACTGCAGATGCTGGTACAAATCGAAGGTATCACAAAATGCTGGAGTAACTCAGCAGGTCAGGCAGCATCTAGGCGAGAGGGAATGGGTGACCCCGAAGGGTCTCGACCCGAAACGTCACCTATTCCCTCTCTCCTAGATGCTGCCTGACCTGCTGAGTTACTGCAGCATTTTGTGATACCTTCATTTATCATTAGATCCTTTATTTCCCACTCTAATGAAGGAAACCTTTGTGCGTTCTTTGCTTTCTTTATCGGAAGTGAGGTTTTCCTTGCACTAATTTAATTTCGGGTCCAGGACTATTGAATGTTCCGTTGCTGTATTAATATTGTCGTGTAGTTGTATCTGTATGCACGAGAAGTCAATGGGAGGGAGGTTGGTGTGTGCGGCGGTCTGGGCTGCGTCCACAAGGCGCTGCAATTTCTTGCGGCCTTGCGTGGAGCTGTTCCCAAAGCACGCAGTGATGAAATGCTTTACATGTGTGGAAAAGCATCTCTTTTTTTTCTTCCAACTTCACGTTCACTCCTCCTCTCCTTGTCTGACACCATTTTACCTCCTTTTGTACTCCGTGAGGTGGTGTTTTAACTCCATGAGCTAGTTGCTGTAATTCTCTTGTGGTACAGCAGCAGCCTGCTTTCTTCCATCGTGTGGCCTCTCTGATCGTCCGTCCTATTTTGGGCAAGTCATGACCCGAACAGGTGCATGCTGCCTGCACCAGATGGAGGGCCATTTGCTTCAAGTGACAACGAGATAGTCTAGTGGCCACTTCAGTGCCATGGTCCATGTTTCGAGAGAGAGAGAGAGAGAGAGAGAGAGATCACCGTGATCGTGGCTGATCATCCACAATCAGTACCCCGTTCCTGCCCTCTCCCTTGACTCCACTATCATTAAGAGCTCTATCTAACTCTCTCTTAAAAGCATCCAGGGAATTGGCCTCCACTGCCTTCTGAGGCAGAGAATTCCACAGCTTCTCAACTCTCTGATGCTATAAAATAAAACAGAACCCACCACCGTAATACAAGATGAACAATAAAACTACGTCCAGGTCGGGGCCTCGCGGGCAGACGGAGGAGCCGGGCCTCGCGGGTTGGATTCTGGGTCGGCGGTGCGGCCAACGGAGCCCGCGGGTGGGGTGTGGACAGCGGTGAGGCCTCGGCGGCAGCGGTGAAGCCTCGCGACGATGGGGCCTCGTCGGTCGATGAGAGCGTGGAGGACCTGGCGTGGAGGAACTGCCGTGAGGGAGGTGGGGGGAGAACGATGGGCAATGGGGACCTGGTGTGGGGGGAACCGCTGTGGGGGTGTGGGGGGGAGGGAATAAAGGAGGAGCCGGTGTGCCTTGTAACATTCTCAGTGCCGTAGGTGGCAGCTATTTGTATACTTTGGAGAATGCAGCAAAGAATCTCACTGCCTCGTCACATGTGACTATAAAGTATCCCATTCCATGTTGCATTGATTTGCCAGCCTGGTCTTCCCTGTCACGCTCCAGCAAGTCCTTGAAGCAGCAATCCACAGAGGTTAGTTTAGTTTAGAGATACAGCGCGGAAACAGGCCCTTCGGCCCACCGGGTCCGCGCCGACCAGCGATCCCCGCACACTAACGCCATCCTACACCCACTCGGGACAATTTGCATTTTCACCAAGCCAATTGACCTACAAACTGCACGGCCTTGGAGTGTGGGAGGAAACCGCAGATCTCGGAGAAACCCCACGCAGGTCACGGGGAGAACGTACAAACAGCACCCGTAGTTAGGATGGAACCTGGGTCTCTGGCGCTGTAAGGCAGTAGCTCTACCGGTACAGAACTGTGCTGCCCTGAGGCGACGGTGCCAGCTACTGAAGTCTGCCTTCTGCCATGCATGCTGCAGCCGTGCATGCGTCTTGCAGAGTTTCAAGGCAGGGTCTCGTCTAAAAATAGTGCCCCGGCATTGCAGCTGCGCGTTTCTCTGCTGCACGACACTGGAGTAATTGGCTTCAGTACATAAACGTCACTGTATTTAAGGGGGGGTTTTGGACATTGCAATCAGGGGAGCCCCATCTGTTAAATGTTTGGCTTTTGCCACGCGTGAAGGTATCTCCTTAATCCATCATCATGTACAGTGAGCAGACTGTAAATCGCTGAGACTGGGCTACCCACACTTTGCTGCCTTTTCCGGGAGGTTTAGAACATAGTACATTACAGCAGGGCTGTGCAGTCAGAGTCGGATACACAAGAAATCGAGTCGGAGTCGGGAGTTTTGGGTATCGCCTCCACAGCCCTGCATTACAGCACAGGAACAAACTCTTCAGTCCACAATGTTGCACCAAACATGATGCCAAGACCAACTCTTTCTTATCTGCCTGCACATAATCCACACCCCTCTCTTCCATGTGCCTCTCCAAATGTCTCTTGAATGCCGCGATGGTATCTGCCTCCATCACCATCCCTGGCAGCACATTCCAGGCACACACCAACCTGTGTGTGTGTGTGTGTGTGTGTGTCTGTCTGAATAAGTCAGTCAGTCCTCTGAATTGGATTGAATAGAATACATTTTATTAGCCGAGTATGTACAGATACGAGGAATTTGCCCTGGTGCTTTGCTCGCAAGTAACAACACAACGTACAGTAAACAATTAAGAATAAAAACATCAAACATTAAGAATAAAACATTATAGTTTAAACATGAATGAAATAAAATACCAGAGCAAAAGGGGGCACGTTGCCTTTAAACGTTGCCCTCTGGCCCTGAAGCTAAGTCCTCTGGTTTTTCATATCTCCATCCTCGGTAAAAGGTTCTGACTGTCTACCCTATCTGTGCCTTTCAATCTTTAATTTACTTCCATCAGATCTCCCCGCAACCTCCGTCCTTCCTGGGAAAACAGTCCAACCTCTCCCCATGGCTAATACCTCCTACTGTTGGGTGAAATTCCTGCTCTGTGTGCCTTGTTCCTTTAAATTGACTTCAATAAGTAAATGGACCTTGTTTGTTGTGTGGTAGACTGTTTGCCAAGGCCTTTGTGTCCTACATCTACACCATCGATTGACAGTGTTGCCCGCAGGTAAAATGGCTGCCTCGTTGGAGACCTTCGAGCTGTCATTGATCGGACCTCCTTTGACTTTATCGTGCACTAACCCTTTATCCTGTATCTGTACACTGTGGGCAGATTGATTGCAATCATGTGTGGTCTTTTCACTGACTGGACAGCACGCAACAAAAAGGGGGCGGTGTGGTGGCGCAGCGGTAGAGTTGCTGCCTTATGGCGCCAGAGACCCGGGTCCCATCCTGACTACGGGTGATGTCTGTTCGGTGTTTGCACGTTCTCCCCGTGACTGCATGGGGTTTATCCGGTTTCCTCACACACTCCACAGACGTCCAAGTTTGCAGGTTAACTGGCTTTGATAAAATTGTAAGGATGGTGCTGATTTATCATCATATCATATCATATATATACAGCCGGAAACAGGCCTTTTCGGCCCTCCAAGTCCGTGCCGCCCAGTGATCCCCGTACATTAACACTATCCTACACCCACTAGGGACAATTTTTACATTTACCCAGCCAATTAACCTACATACCTGTACGTCTTTGGAGATTACAGGGTAATCGCTGGTCAGCTCAGACTCGGTGGGCCGAATGATCTGTTTCCGTGCTGTATCTCCAAAGTCTAAGGTCCAAATAGCTTTTCACATGACAGTAATCAGCTAAACTAATTGGACAATCATAGTCGCATTACTGACTGCTCTTTAAATTGTGAATGATTGCCTAGTAATGATGTGTGGAATGTTGGTTCATTCTAAGTGTCTTGAGCAGGCTGGGACTCTATTCCTTGGAGCGCAGGAGGATGAGGGGTGATGGAGGCATGATACGATATGATAGAAATTTATTTATCCCACAGCAGAAGGTGGGGGGGAGTTGTACAGTTTGATAGCCGCAGGGAAGAAGGATATCCTGTGGCGTTCTGTGCTGCATCTTGGTGGAACCAGTCTGTTGCTGAAGGTGCTCCTCAAGTTGACCAGTGTGTCATGGAGGGGGTGAGCTGTATTGTCCAAGAGCATCCTCCTCTCCAAGACTACCTCCCGTGAATCTAACTTGACCCTTAGGATGGAGCCAGCCTTCCTGATGAGCTTGTTGATCCTAAATCATGAGAGGAATAGATCTGGTGTAAACACAGATTCTCTTGCCCAGAGTAGGGGAATCGAGAACCAGAGGACATGGGTTTGTGAAGGGGGAAAGATTTAATAGGAACCTGATGATTTTTCCTCACCAAGGGTGGTGGGTGTATGGAACGAGCTGCCGGAGGAGGTAGTTGAGGCTGGGACTATTGCAAAGTCTAAGAAACATTTAGACGGGTACATGGATAGGACAGGTTTAGAGGGATATGGGCCAAACGCAGGCATGTGGGACTAGCGTAGATGGGACATGGTGGTTGGTGTGGGCTGAAGGGCCTCTTTCCTCACTGTGTGACTCTATGAGAGTGGGTAAATCGGCCTGGCAATCTTTCTAGAACATTCAGAAATCCTGTTGAAAACAATTATGCCAAAGATGTCAAAAATAATATCAAAAATATTGCGTGCTACCCAATCAGTGCCTGACACTTGTACTGAACTGTATACAAAAAAGAATTTCACTGTACCTCGGTACAGGTGGCAAAAGTACCATAGCATGGAATTCTTTGCCACAGACGGCTGTGGAGGCAAAATCAGTGGATGTATTTAAGGCAGAGATAAATAGATTCTTGATGAGTACGGGGGTTATGGGGAGAATGGGGTTGAGCAGGATCAGCCATGATTGAATGGCAGGATAGACTTGATGGGCCGAATGGCATAATTCTGCTCTTATCACTTATGACATGATAAAATAGCATCAACTGTAGGTGAGAAGAGAACAGTGATTTATTTGATATTGGATCGTCAGAAAGAAACCGATACCTGTGGCTTAGGTTGTCCGGATTAACCTTCCTATTGTTCAGTTTGTGGTTGCTTGGGGTGAGACTTTTGTTTTAGGTTTGGGTTTATTACTGTCATGTGCACCAAGGCTTTGCATGCTATCCAAACACTGCTAGGCAGTACGGTGGTGCAGTGATAGAGTTGCTGCCTTACAGCGCCAGACACCCGGGTTCGATCCTGACTACCTGTGCTGTCTGTACGGAGTTTGCACGTTCACCACGTGACTGCTCCGGTTTCCTCCGGGTGCTCCGGTTTCCTCCCACTTCCCAAAGACGTGCAGGTTTGTCGGTGAATTGGCTTTGGTCAATTGTCCCTGGTGTGTAGGATAGAACTAGTGTACGGGTGATCGCTGGTCGGTGGGCCGAAGGGCCTGTTTCCACACTGTATCTCTAAAAACTATAACCAAAGTAAATACTACGCAAAGTGCTGGAGTAACTCAGCAGGACAGGCAGCATCTCAGGAGAACGTGGCTGGTGACGACTCAGGTCGGGACCCTCCTGTAAATTCAGATAGTACCAAACATAGATACAATCAAGTCAACTCAAGTACAACAGGTAGAGCAAAGACATAGATACAGAGTGCAGAATATAGTTCTCAGCATTGTAGTGCATCAGTCCAATGTCCGCAATGGTGAATCGGACAGTGCCCTGGCTTATGGAAGGACCGTTCAGAAGCCTGATAGCAGGGGGGAAGAAGCTGTTCCTGAGTCTGGTGGTGCGCGCTTTCAAGCTTCTGTACCTTCTGCCCGAGGGAGGAGGAGAAATGATCGGGGTGGGACGAGTCTATGGTTTTTTTTCCCTTCCGTTGAGAGTACGGGGGTTGGGGAAGTGAGTCCAAAGAAAACATTAATTAGACCCGATGTGCTTAAAAAAACAAAGAGTGAATAGTTGTAGCGTGCAGGGATTGCCACAGTATTTCAAGGCCACTCTGTTTATCTCTTGGCATTGTGGAGTCCTGGTTTCAACACTGTAAAATAACCTGATTTGAGGTTGCTGTGTCCTTAAACATCAAGTGTCAAGAGTGTTTCATTGTCCTATGTACCGACAATGGAACATGATATTCCTGCTTGAATGTCTTTGTCCCAAACAGTATGGAGGGCACTGTAGGTCTGTAAGCACAATGCACATATATTTAGTATAAGAAAATAACATGCAGATGCTGGTACAAATCGAAGGTATTTATTCACAAAATGCTGGAGTAACTCAGCAGGTCAGGCAGCATCTCGGGAGAGAAGGAATGGGTGACGTTTCGGGTCGAGACCCTTGTTCAGTCTGAAGAAGGGTCTCGACCCGAAACGTCACCCATTCCTTCTCTCCCGAGATGCAGCCTGACCCGCTGAGTTACTCCAGCATTTTGCACATATATTTGTTTAGTTTAGAGATACAGCATGGAAACAGCCCCACGCCGACCACCGATCCCCAGTTTGCACTCGTCCTATGTTATTCCCACCTTCTCAACCAGTCCCCACACACACTAGGAGCAATTACAGAGGGCCAATTAACCTACAAACCCGCACGCCTTTGGGATGTGGGAGGAAACCCAAGCGGTCACACGGAGATCGTGCAAACACCTTCAGATTCAGGGACAGTTTCTTCCCAGCTGTCATGAATGAATCAGTTTATTGGCCAAGTATGTGCATATACAAGGAATGTGCCTTGGTGCTCCGCTCACAAATGACAACACAAACATACAGTTAACAATTAAGAATAAAGCATAAGCACATCAAAACAATAAGGATACAACATTACGGTCTAAACATGTGGGTGAAAATAAACCAGAGCAAAAAAGAGACTCCAGACTTTGGTTGTTGAGTAGAACTACCACTCGTGGGGAAAAAAGCTGCTTTTATGTCTGGCTGTGGCTGCTTTGACAGTCTGGAGTCGCCTTCCAGAGGGAAGTGCTTCAGAGTTTATGGCCAGGGTGAGAGGGGTCAGAGATGATCTTGCCCGCTCGCTTCCTGGCCCTTGCAGTGTACAGTTCGTCAATGGGGGGAAGGTTGCAGCCAACAACCTTCTCAGCTGATCGAACGATGAGTTCCAGCCTCCGGATGTCGTGCTTGGTGGCTGAGCCAAACCTGACCGTGATGGAGAAGGTGAGGACGGACTCAATGATAGCAGTATAGAATTGGACCATCATTGCCTGTGGCAGATTGTGTTTCCTCAGTTGCCGCAGGAAGTACATCCTCTGTTGGGCCTTTTTGACTATGGAGTCAATGGTGGCCCCCCATTTAAGGTCCCTGGAGATGATGGTTCCAAGGAGCTTAAATGACTCCACAGATGTGACTATGGTGTTGTTGATGGTGAGTGGGGGGAGGGGAGGGGGAGCTCTTCGAAAGTCTACAATTAGTTCCACTGTCTTAAGAGCATTGAGCTCCAGGTTGTTGCGATGGCACCAGGACGCTATCAGGCAACTGAATCATCCTACCACAACCAGAGAGCAGTGCTGAACTGCTGTCTATCTCTTTGGTGACCCTCGGACTATCCTTGATTGGACTTTGCTGACTCTACCTTGCACTTGTTCCCTTATCGTGAAAGCAACAAAATGCTTTCAACTGTACCTCGGTACACGTGACAATAAACTAAACTGAAACTAACTCCACACAGACAGCGCCTGAGGATCGAACCTGGGTCTCTGATGCTGCAAGGCATCGGCTCTACCAGCTGTGCCACTGAGCCGTTCTCTGCTTACTGTATAATAAACAAATTCAATAAATTAATAACCACAATACTATTGGGAAAAAAACAAAGCCCTCAGTGCAATCAAGGACAGTCCATTGAGGTTCCTAGCTGAGGTTAGTTGTATAGTGTTCTAGAGCCTGAATGTTTAGTATATCTCAGAGATACAGCACGGAAACAGGCCGGAGTCCACACCAACCAGCGATCCCCGCACACTAACACTATCCTACACACACTCGGGCCATTTTACACTCGTACCAAGTCAATTAACCTACAAACCTGTGCGTCTTTGGAGTCTCGGAGGAAATCGGAGATCCCGGAGAAAACCCACGCAGGTCACAGGGAGAACGTACAAACTCCGTACAGACAGCACCCGTATTCGGGATCGAACCTGGGTCTCTGGCGCTGTAAGGCAGCAACTCTACCGCTAATTCACTTTCCACACTATCTTTAAACTAAACTAGATTCACAAAAAAAGATCTGGTGCAATTTGGGTAAAAGACGGGCTAATGGGACTAGCTTGGATGGGGCATCTCGGTTGGTATGGACGGTCGGGTCGAAGGGCCTATTTGGTCAGTATGGAAGGGTTGGGCCGAAGGGCTTGTTTGGTCAGTATGGAAGGGTTGGGCCGAAAGGCCCGTTTGGTCAGTATGGGCAGGTCAGGCCGAAGGGCATGTTTGGTGAGTATGGGCGGGTCGGGCCGAAGGGCCTGTTTGGTCAGTATGGACGGGTCGGGCCGAAGGGGCCGTTTGGTCAGTATGGGCCAGTCGGGCTGAAGGGCCTGTTTGGTCGGTATGGAATGTCGGGCCGAAGGGCCTGTTTGGTCAGTATGGGCGGGTCAGACCGAAGGGTCTGTTTGGTCAGTATGGATGGGTCGGGCCGAAGGGCCTGTTTGGTCAGTATGGGCGGGTCAGGCCGAAGGGCCAGTTTGGTCAGTATGGGCGGGGCGGGCCGAAGGGCCTGTTTGGTCAGTGTGGGTGGGGTGGGGCGGGCCGAAGGGCCTGTTTGGTCAGTATGGGCGGGGCGGGCCAAAGGGCCTGTTTGGTCAGTATGGGCAGGGTGGGCCGAAGGGCCTGTTTCATGACTCTGGCTCTAATTCACCACAGCAACAAAATATCTCCAGCTTACTGTGGCCTCGGCAAAACGTTTGCCTCTGGAGAGAAGGAATGGGTGATGTTTCGGGTCGAGACCCTTCTTCAGTCTGAAGACCGTGAAGAAGGGTCTCGACCTGAATCCTCACCCATTTCTCAACTCCAGAGATGCTGCCTGTCCCGCTGCGTTACTTCAGCGTTTTATGTCTATCTTCAGTGGAAAGCAGCATCTGCAGTTCCTTCCCACACAAAACCTTCGTCTCTTTTTTTAAACCAGAATGAAGGTGCTCCCATTATTAATTCCTTCCAGCTCGTGTCTGTCTGCAGTTTGCTCTCTGTAACTTAATTCTGGCGTTGAGATCCTTGCCAGGATCGAACAGTGAACACAGCGTGCCTCTGTTGACTGATAATCCTCTTGCATGTCAGCTAGCTGCACAGCTGGATTACAACTTGAAGCCAGCCGTGACGTGGGGGGGAGGGGGGGAGTTGGTCAAGAATTTAATAAGTAGATATTTTATTTCCGTAATGGAGTCTGTGGTGCTCAATGCAAGCTCCGGGGGGGGGGGGGGGGGGGGGAGGTTTCCGCAACATGACACCCATGTATAAAGAAAGTACAGCCAATATCACACAAGGAACTGCAATCAGGACAGGACATGTCGGGCGAGCGAGCACACTTGGAGACGAACGGCAGGCAGAAGAGTGTGGAACAAAACACTCTGTCCTTCAAATCGTTTCTAAGCATTGCTGAAGTATTGCTCAACTCTAAATGTAACCCTCTAACTGCTGGTGCCATGAATGTAAACGCACAGGTCGGAACAGATTGTAGGGGTTTCCAGCAGGGATGACGTCGTTGTACTGGAGGTTAGTTACCTCCAGAGGCTGCAACAGATCGTCGCTCAGCTGAGAAGGTTGTTGACTGCCACCTTCCCCCCCATTGACGAACTGTGCACTGTAAGGGCCAGGAAGCGAGCGGGCAAGATCATCTCTGACCCCTCTCACCCTGGCCACAAACTCTTTGAAGCACTTCCCTCTAGAAGTGTAAGAAAATAACTGCAGATGCTGGTACAAATCGAAGGTATTTATTTCACAAAATGCTGGAGTAACTCAGCAGGTGAGGCAGCATCTCAGGAGAGAAGGAATGGGTGACGTTTCGGGTCGAGACCCTTCAGTCTGAAGAAGGGTCTTGACCCGAAACGTTACCCATTCCTTCTCTCCTGAGATGCTGCCTCACCTGCTGAGTTACTCCAGCATTTTGTGAAATAAAACTTCCCTCTGGAAGGCGACTCCGGACTGTCAAAGCAGCCACAGCCAGACATAAAAACAACTTTTTTCCACGAGTGGTAGTTCTACTCAATGACGAAAGTCTGTGGTCACATTTTTGCTCTGGTTTATTTTCACCCACATGTTTAGACCGTAATGTTGTATCCTTATTGTTTTGATGTGGTTATGCTTTATTCTTAATTGTTAACTGTATGTTTGTGTTGTCATTTGTGAGCGGAGCACCAAGGCACATTCCTTGTATGTGCACATACTTGGCCTATAAACTTATTCATTCATTCATTCATTCATTAATTACTTGTGTAAGCTGGGTGTGGACAATTAACTGTCCATTTCTGCTGGGCCCTGCCCTGCCTGAGATACTTCCTGCAAACCAGTGCAAGTCATCCACAAATTATTTACTGGTTGGCAATTGGTTTAGTTTAGATTAGAGATACAGTGCGGAAACGGGCCCTTCAGCCCACCGAGTACGCGCTGCCCAGCGATCCCCGCGCACTAAAACACACCCACTGGGGACAATGTCGCACTCACTAGGGACAATTTGCATCTTCCCCAAGCCAATTAGCCGACAAACGTCTTTGGAGTTTTGGAGGAAACCGGAGCACCTGGAGAAAACCCTCACAGTCACGGGGAGAACGTGCAAACTCCACACGGACAGCACCCACAGTCAGAATGGAACCCGGGTCTCTGGAGCTATGAGGCAGCAACTCTACCGCTGCGCCACCGTGCCACTGTTTAGATAGCATCAAATCCAGAATAATGTTTTTAAAAGTTAGCATTTTTGTGAATCATTCTTCTAGGATTTTCCCCTTGTTTGTGAGCATTCATGAAAAGGTTTGCAGGGATACGGGCCTAACACAGGCTTCGGTAATCTCCTCTCCAGACCCTCGTTTGGTCTGGTGTGTGTTTGTCTTCAGACAAAAACAAATGGGACCTGAAGAGGGTCTCGGCCCGAAACGTCACCCATTCCTTCTCTCCAGAGATGCTGCCCGTCCTGCTGAGTTACTCCGGCATTTTGTGTCTACCTTCGATTTAAACCAGCATCTGCAGTTCCTTCCTACACATGTTGGCTTGGTACAGTGTGATCCCCAGAGGAATTAATTGTTGCAAACCATGGAACTGTTTAATGGACTTTTAGCGGTGGGAGAGGGGGAGAGGGGAGAGGAAGCTCCAAGGATCTCCGGTTGCTAACCATTTTCAACTCCAGGCAGCATCTCTGGAGAACATGGATAGGCAATGTTTTGGGTCGAGCCCTTTCTTCAAACTGACTGTGGTGGGGGTAGAAGAAAGTTGGGTGAGAAAAGATTGGAGGAGTACTTTACACCAAATTCAGCAAACACACACATGCAAAATACTGAAGTAACTCGGCAGGTCGGGTAGCTTCTCTGGACAATGTGGATAGGCGATGTTTTGGATTGAGACCCTTCTCCAACCTATCCAAGTTCTCCAGAGATGTTGCCTGACCTGCTGAGCCATTCCAGCACTGTGTCCTATTGTGTAAGAAAATAACTGCAGATGCTGGTACAAATCGAAGGTATTTATTCACAAAATGCTGGAGTAACTCAGCAGCTCAGGAGAGAAGGAATGGGTGACGTTTTGGGTCGAAACCCTGAACGGTCTGAAGAAGGGTCTCGACCCGAAACGTCGCCCATTCCTTCTCTCCTGAGATGCTGCCTGACCTGCTGAGTTACTCCAGCATTTTGTGAATAAATACCTTCGTGTCCTATTGTGTAATAACCAACATCTGCAGTTCTTTATTTCGACACCTTGGTTTTAGTTTTTTAGTTTAGTTTTAGAGATACAGTACCGTGCGGAAACAGGCCTTTCTGCCCACTGGGTCCGCACCAACCAGTGGTCCCCAAACACTAGCACTATCCACACACACACTGGACAATTTTGAATTTTTACTGAAGCTGATTAACCTACAAACCTGCACGTCTTTTGAGTGTGGGAGGAAACCGTGGTCAGGATTGAACCCGGGTCTCTGGCGCTGTAAGGCAGCAACTCTACCGCTGCGCCACCGTGCCACCAAAAAAAAAGTTTTTCCAAGTGAAAAACAGAGTATAAAACCTTTTCTCTGCCACAGAAGGTAGTTGAGGCCAGTTCATTGGCTATATTTAAGAGGGAGTTAGATGTGGCCTTTGTGGCTAAAGGGATCGGGGTATGGAGAGAAGGAAGGTACGGGATACTGAGTTGGATGATCAGCCATGATCACATTGAATGGCGGTGCAGGCTCGAAGGGCCGAATGGCCTACTCCTGCACCTATTTTCTATGTTTCTAAGTTAAACAAATCCGTTGCAATAAGGTTGGTTGGGTGGATGGGAGGGGTGTAGGGAGTGGGAGGAAGGACGGATCAGAGACTGGAGAAGGGTCTCGACCTTGAAACGTCAACCATTCCTTCTCTCCAGGGATGCTGCCTGTCCCGCTGAGTTACTCCAGCTTCTTGTGTCTGTCTCCAGTTTAAACCAGCAGCTGCAGTTCCTTCCGACACAGATCATTGAAACCAGGTGTCTGGTGACAACTGTGGTGTGCAAGGCAGCGTCTCTACCGCTGCACCACCGTGCCGCCCAATCTGTCCAGGGTTGAAGGCAGGGATCTGTCGGGCACAGCTGGCAAAACACCCGCTGCACTTGCTGCCTATCGGAGATTACAAGCGGCATGCAGTTTATGACCGCCCCTCCTGCCCCCACCCTTCCAAATTCTTGGTCCCAGTGAGAGAGGCACTATTTTTAGCACGGCATGCAGAGTCTATTTTGATAAGAAGCAACTTGTAACATTCTCTCACTTTTGCCTCCAGGGTGCTTTGGATTCGGCGAGTGTCCGGGTTTGACGAGCGGCTCACGTTGCTATGCGGCCCGGCGGCAGTGCCCGCACATGTAAGTGGAAGGGGGAACCCCTGACAGGGCCTGGAGAGAGGAGTGAGAATCCTGTGCCCTGTACATCCGCGTGCATCCATATGTGTGCTTCACTTTGCTGTATCGTGAGTGCACGCAGACAGACAGACTCAAACATCTTAAGGATAGCGGAGTCAGGGTGTATGGGGAGAAGGCAGGAACGGGGTACAGATTGAGAATGATCAGCCATGATCACATTGAATGGCGGTGCTGGCTCGAAGGGCCGAATGGCCTCCTCCTGCACCTATTGCCTATTGTCTAATATCTATCCAGCTGGGGGGGCAGCACGGTGGCGTGGCGCAGCGGTAGAGTGTTCCATCCTGACCCGGGTTCGATCCTGACCACGGGTGCTGTCTGTACAGAGTTTGTACGTTCCCCCTGGGAGCGTGTGGGCTTTCTCCGGGCGCTCTGGTTTCCTCCCACATCCCAAAGTTTGTAGGTTAATTGGGCCTCGTAAATTGGCCCGAGTGCGTTGGGAGTGGGTGTGTCAGTGGAACTGGTGTGGACAGGGGATCGCTGGTCGGCGTGGACTCGGTGGGCCAAAGGGCCTGTTTCCATGCCGTATTTCCAACCTAAACTAAATTGCATTTATATAGTGCCTTCGTAACCTCTACGTCATTCGGCACAAGAGCTTTGAAGTGCAATGATTCTTATAATGAAGGGGCAGCCTTTAGACTTTAGAGATACAGTGCAGAAACAGGCTCCAGCTCACCGAGTCGGTGCTGATCGGCGATCCCCACACACTAACACACTAGGGACACTTTACATTTACACCAAGCCAATTGACCTACAAACCTGTACACCTTTGGAGTGTGGGGGGAAACCGGAGCACCCGGAGAAAACCCACGCAGGTCACGGGGAGAACGTTCAAACTCTGTACAGACAGCACCCGTGGTCGGGATTGAACCCGGGTCTCTGACACTGTAAGGCAGCAGCTCTGCCGCTGTGCCACCGTGCCAGGTGGGCAGGTTTATCCACGCCGGTACTGTTTGACCGGGAGCTAGAGAGTGGCGAGGGTCCCAGGGGTCTTCTCCGCCCTTCAGATTAGTGGTGGGATGTTGGCCAAAGTCTCGGGGCTGGTGTTTCTGGAGTGGGTCTTGCACCAACCTGCATCTTCTGGCTGCCGATCGGGAGTGTTACCAACTCAGTGACGGAGACTGATGCACCCAGCACCCTGCCCCCCATCAGTGACGGAGACTGATGCACCCAGCACCCTGCCCCCAGTCCCCCATCAGTGACGGAGACTGATGCACCCAGCACCCTGCCCCCATCAGTGACGGAGACTGATGCACCCAGCACCCTGCCCCCATCAGTGACGGAGACTGATGCACCCAGCACCCTGCCCCCAGTCCCCCATCAGTGACGGAGACTGATGCACCCAGCACCCTGCCCCCATCAGTGACGGAGACTGATGCACCCAGCACCCTGCCCCCATCAGTGACGGAGACTGATGCACCCAGCACCCTGCCCCCATCAGTGACGGAGACTGATGCACCCAGCACCCTGCCCCCATCAGTGATGGAGACTGATGCACCCAGCACCCTGCCCCCATTCCCCCATCAGTGACAGAGACTGATGCACCCAGCACCCTGCCCCCCATCAGTGACAGAGACTGATGCACCCTGCCCCCCATCAGTGACAGAGACTGCACCCAGCACCCTGCACCCACTCTCCCATCAGTGACGGACACTCACTGATGCCCCCAGCACCCGGCCCCCATCAGTGATGGAGGCTGATGCACCCACACCCTGCCCCAGTCCAGGCCTCCATCAGTGTTGCCGCCTGTGACCCAGGCAGGCAGGCAGGCAGGAGGTCCCCATCAAATGCACTATTGGAGACAGGTGCACACTTTACTCTGGATGTTATTCAGTGTTTATGTGAGCCTGTGTGTGGTATAGAACAAACGCACAACAGTACTGCACAGGAACAGGCCCTCAGCTCACAGTTACAGTGCTGAACATGATGCCAGTTAAACTGACCTCCTCTGCCTGCACCTGATCCATTTCTGCACTTCCATGTTCCGATGTAAAAGCCTCTTAAACACAACTATTGTTTCTACTGTTGTATAGCCCTGGGCCCTTACAGCATGTGAGCGTGTGTCTACCCTCGTATCCGTCCGTCCTGGCCCCTGTGCGTGTGTGTGTGTGTGTGCCTCTGTGTTTGTCTGCCCCTCTACTGCATCAGTATTTGTACATGTGTGCTGTAGTGTGTGCGAGTGTCTGTGCATGTTTCTCCGTGTGTCCAGGCCCCTGCATCGGTCTGTGTACTTTTGAAGTTTCGTTTACTGTCAGCTGTACCGAGCGAGGTACAGTGAAAAGCTTTTGTCGTGTGCTGACAAGCCAGCGGAAAGACCATACAGGCGCTCCTCAACGACGATGGGGTTAGCTTCCGATAAACCCATCGCAAACCGAAAATATCGTACGTCGAAATGCATTGAATACACCTGATCACGTAGCCGTAAGCGAGCTGCAGCTCACTGCCGTTGCCCAGCGTTTGCACCATCGTACGGTCGAAATATCGTTAGTCGAGGCATCGTTAGTCGGGGAGGACCTGTGCATGATTACAATCGAGGTACTCAGTGTACAGATACCACGATAAAAGGAATTTAGTACAGGGTAAAGTCCAATTGAAGATAGTCAGAGGGTCTCGAGTGAAGTAGATAGTAGTTCAGCACTGCTCTCTGGATGTTAATAGGATGCATCTGGAGGTGTGCGTTTTCACACTTCTGTGCCTCTTGCCGGCCTGTGTGTGCGTGTGTTAGTGTACACACGTGTGTGTCTGTGTGTGCGCACGCGTGTGTGCGTGTCCTGGCCTCTGTGCCATTTGTGACATGATAGTAACAGAAGAACGGAAAATACTGCGGTCACGGCGGTGCAGCGGTAGAGTCCTTTAATTCTGAGGCTAATGCAGCGCCGGTGACCCGGGTTCGATCCCGACAACAGGCGCTGCCTGTACGGAGTTTGTACGTTCTCCCCGTGACCTGCGAGGGTTTTCTCCGAGATCTTCGATTTCCAAAGACGTACAGGTTTGTAGGTTAATTGGCTTGGTGTAAATGTAAACATTGTCCTTAGTGTGTGTGGGATAATGTTAATGTGCGGGGATCGCTGGTCGGCGCGGACCCGGTGGGCCGAAGGGCCTGTTTCCGAGCTGTATCTCTAAACTACTGCTGGGGAAGATCTTTCCATTGAAGCGTTGAAGGGTCAAAGGCCAAACACTGGTCCCAGCGATGGAACCGCTCCACAGGGTGGCCGTTTGAATGGAGATCACAGACGTCGGCTGTTTATATCCAGCTCATTGGTCTCCCGACTTTCAACGCAGCAAGCTGGAGCGATGGATCATCCTGTGACCGCCATCTTTATATCAAGACCCAGACCCATTGACTTTCCTCACGTGATATGTGGAGCACATGTTCAATAGACAATAGGTGCAGGAGGAGGCCATTCGGCCCTTCGAGCCAGCTCGGAGTTTCCTCGGGGTTCCTCGGGGTTTCCTAGTCCTACTTGATTCCAATAGTGGAAGAGTCTAGAACTTGAGGTCATAGCCCCAGAATTAAAGTACCTTCTTTTAGGAAGGCGATGAGGGGAATTTTCTTTAGTCAGAGGTTGGTGAATCTGTGGAATTCTTTCCCACAGAAGGCTGCGGAGGCCGCCAGCAGATACTTTTAAAGCAGAGATAGATAGATTCTTGATTAGTGCGGGTGTCAGTGGTTATGGGGAGAAGGCAGGAGAATGGGGTTAGGAGGGAGAGATAGATCAGCCATGATTGAATGGCGGAGTAAACTTGATGGGCCGAATGACCTAATTCTACTCCTATCACATGATCTTATGACCTACTTAGATCGGGTAAATGCACAGTCTCTTGCTCAGAGTAGGGGAATCGAGAACCAGAGGACATAGCTTTGATGTGAAGGGACACTAAAGATTTAATAGGAATTTGAGTGGTAACCTTTTCACACAAAGAGTGGTGTGTATGTAGCGAGCTGCCGGAGGAGGTGGTTAAGGCAGGGACTATCGCAATGTTTAATAAACAGTTAGACAGGTACCTGGATAGGGCAGGTTTGGGGCGATATGGGCCAAACGCAGGCAGGTGGGACTAGTGTAGATGGGACATGTTGGTCGGCGTGGGCAAGTTGGGCCGAAGGACCTGTTTCCACGCCGTACGACTAACTCTCATTCCGAGTCAGCATGGATTTACGAAGGGGAAATCATGCTTGACAAATCTACTGGAATTTTTTGAGGATGTAACTAGGAAAATTGACAAGGGAGAGTCAGTGGATGTGGTGTACCTCGACTTTCAGAAAGCCTTCGACAAGGTCCCACATAGGAGATTAGTGGGCAAAATTAGGGCACATGGTATTGGGGGTAGGGTACTGACATGGATAGAAAATTGGTTGACAGACAGAAAGCAAAGAGTGGGGATAAATGGGTCCCTTTCGGAATGGCAGGCAGTGACCAGTGGGATACCGCAAGGTTCGGTGCTGGGACCCCAGCTATTTACGATATACATTAATGACTTAGACGAAGGGATTAAAAGTACCATTAGCAAATTTGCAGATGATACTAAGTTGGGGGGTAGTGTGAATTGTGAGGAAGATGCAATAAGGCTGCAGGGTGACTTGGACAGGTTGTGTGAGTGGGCGGATACATGGCAGATGCAGTTTAATGTAGATAAGTGTGAGGTTATTCACTTTGGAAGTAAGAATAGAAAGGCAGATTATTATCTGAATGGTGTCAAGTTAGGAGGAGGGGGAGTTCAACGAGATCTGGGTGTCCTAGTGCATCAGTCAATGAAAGGAAGCATGCAGGTACAGCAGGCAGTGAAGAAAGCCAATGGAATGTTGGCCTTCGTAACAAGAGGAGTTGAGTATAGGAGCAAAGAGGTCCTTCTACAGTTGTACCGGGCCCTGGTGAGACCGCACCTGGAGTACTGTGTGCAGTTTTGGTCTCCAAATTTGAGGAAGGATATTCTTGCTATGGAGGGCGTGCAGCGTAGGTTCACTAGGTTAATTCCCGGAATGGCGGGACTGTCGTATGTTGAAAGGCTGGAGCGATTGGGCTTGTATACACTGGAATTTAGAAGGATGAGGGGGGATCTTATTGAAACATATAAGATAATTAGGGGATTGGACACATTAGAGGCAGATAACATGTTCCCAATGTTAGGGGAGTCCAGAACAAGGGGCCACAGTTTGAGAATAAGGGGTAGGCCATTTAGAACGGAGATGAGGAAGAACTTTTTCAGTCAGAGGGTGGTGAAGGTGTGGAATTCTCTACCTCAGAAGGCAGTGGAGGCCAGTTCGTTGGATGCTTTCAAGAGAGAGCTGGATAGAGCTCTTGAGGATAGCGGAGTGAGGGGGTATGGGGAGAAGGCAGGAACGGGGTACTGATTGAGTGATCAGCCATGATCGCATTGAATGGCGGTGCTGGCTCGAAGGGCTGAATGGCCTACTCCTGCACCTATTGTCTATTGTCTATTGTCTATTGTCTCAATAGCTTTATTGGCTAGCGTTTGTCAGCCACGAGGTCAGTGCTATGATTGAACAGGGTTTGATGAACACAGCGGGTGGAACGCAGGGAGTTGAGCAGCATTGGTGGGAGGGGGAGAGGGAGGGAGAGAGAGAGATATTCAGAGGGAGAGCGAGAGAGTGAGAAAGCGATTCAGAGGGAGAGAGAGAAATTCAGAGAACGAGAGAGAGCAATTCAGAGAGAGAGAGAGAGATTCAGAGAGAGAAAGATTCAGAGAGATTCAGAGAGAGAGAAATTCAGAGAGAGAATATTCAAAGAGAGAGAGTGATAGATTCAGATAGAGAGAGAGATTCAGATAGAGAGAGAGAGAGAGATTCAGAGAGAGAGATTCAGAGAGAGATATTCAAAGAGAGATATTCAAAGAGAGAGAGTGATATTCAGAGAGAGAGAGGGGGAGATATATATATATATATATATATTCAGTGAGAGAGAGATTCAGAGAGAGATTCAGAGAGAGAAAGAAATTCAGAGAGAGAGAGAGAGAGGGGGGGAGAAAGAGATAGACATATAGTGATAGAGAGACACAGAGATAGATAGAGACATATTCAGAGAGGGAGCATGAGAACGTTTAGTGTCGAAACCTTGTGTCAGGACAGAGTCCCATTGATGAGTAAGGATGGGGGGGGGGGTTTGAGACCATTAGGGTCAAGCTGCTGACTGTACATGACTAACTCTAAAGATAGCGCATCATATCATATCATATCATATATATACAGCCGGAAACAGGCCTTTTCGGCCCTCCAAGTCCGTGCCGCCCAGTGATCCCCGTACATTAACACTATCCTACACCCACTAGGGACAAATTTTTTTTTACATTTACCCAGCCAATTAACCTACATACCTGTACGTCTTTGGAGTGTGGGAGGAAACCGAAGATCTCGGAGTAAACCCACGCAGGTCACGGGGAGAACTGCACTGTCCAAGTGGTTTGATCATTGCTGTGGAACAGGGAGTTAATATTTGTAATGGGGAGTGTAATGGGAAAAGAATGTTGTTTTTGATGACAAGCAATGTTTGAGGAAGATGCAGTGTTCTCTGTGTAGGAGTATAAAACTGCAGATGCTGGTTTAAATCGAAGGTAGACACAAAATGCTGGAGTAACTCAGCGGGTCAGGCAGCATCCCAGGAGAGAAGGAATGGGTGACGGTTCAGGTCGAGCCCCTTGTCAGTCGCAGTGGACATAGAAATGAGCGTGAGAGAGCCAAGGAGATGTTTCCACCAGTGGGAGAGTCTAGGACCAGAGGCCAGAGCCTCAGAATAAAAGGACGTACCTCTAGAAAGGAGATGAGGAGGAATTTACTTTGTCACAGGGTGGTGAATCTGTGGAATTCATTGCCACAGATGGCTGTGGAGGCCAACGGATATTTTTCAGGCGGTGATTGATAGATACTTTATTAGTCCGGGTGTCAGGTGACGTGGGCGCTTCTGTTATGGGGCCAACGCGTTGGTGTAACTCAGCGGGTCAGACAATGTCTTTGGTCAACACCCTTCTACAAACTGAAGGGGGGGGAGATAGATGGCTGATAGAGAGGTGAGGGCAGGACACAGCTTGGCAAGTTGAATCCTGACTTTGGGCGCCGTCTTTGCGTGTGGAGTTTGCACGTTCTGCCTGTGTGCTCCTCCGGGCGCTCCGGTTTCCTCCCATATCCCAAAGAAACGCAGGTTTGTGGGCTAATTGGCCTCTGTAAATTGCCCCAGGTGTGCAGGGAGTGGATGAGAAAGTGGAATAACATCGAACCAGTGTGAACGGGTGGACGCTGAATGGCACAGACTCAGTGGGCCGAAGGGCCTGTCTCCATGCTGTGTCTCTAAACTAAACAGGGGAAGCCGCAGCTGAGTGGTGACAAATGTGGCTGACATCTGGTTCATGAACAAGGCTCAACGTCTGACCATCTTCTGTAGAATTTACTTTAGACTTGAGAGATACATCGCGGAAACAGGCCCTTCAGCCCACTGAGTCCGCGCCGACCAGGAGCGTTATCTTACACACAGTAAAGACAATTCACAACCTTTACCGTAGCCAATTAACCTATAAACCTGTACGTCTTTGAAGTGTGGGAGGAAACCGAAGCACCCGTGGAAAACCCACGCGGTCCACAGGGAAAACGTACAAACTCCATCCATAGTCAGGATTGATCCCGGGTCTCTGGCGCTGTGGGGTGGCAACTCTACCGCTGCGCCACCGTGCACAGTGGGCAGGTTTATTCACGCTGGTACTGTTTGACCGGGAGATAGAGAGTGGCGAGGATCCCAGGGTGTGTGTGTGGTGCATGTGCCCATGCCCGGAGAAAACCCACGCGGGTCACGGGGAGAACCTACAAACTCCGTACAGACAGCACCCGTAGTCAGGATCGAACCCGGGTCTCCGGCCCAGCGAGGCAGTAACTCTACCGCTGGGCCACCGTGCCGCCCCCAAAGGGTCTCGACCCGAAACGTCACCTATCCGTATTGTCCAGATATGCTGCCTGGCTTGCTGAGTGACTCCGGCACTCTGTCCTTGTGTGTGTTCACCAGTGGCATGTGCAGTTCCTTGTTGTTACAGGGCGGTGTACTGATTGATGCTTTGCGCACTAATTGCATTTGCAACACTTGAAGGAGACGCTGGCACAGTTGTGGCACTTTCGATGGGTTGCACTTTTGAGTTGTAAAGCCTGGCTTTGGACTGAAGCCCACCCCGGAGACCTTTGGCTGTGAGCTTGTCTGAGCCCTTGCAAAGGCCTGATTTATTTGAAGTGTTGTTCGAAAGAGCGTGCTGGTAATCGGCTGCAACGGCATGACTAATACACGTCAAGGCACATCGTGTTAAAGAGAGACTGCTGCTGCTGATGTTGCTCCGACAGCCGACTTGGATGGCAGACAGAAACCTTGGATTGCCTGACCTCCCAGTCCCGTCTCTGAACGCCCGTCAGAACTAGAGGATGCAGGGCACTGCCAGCACAGTGGGGGCCTGGCCAAGCTGGTCATCCGCGAGTCACGGCGCCGGGCGAATCAGGGCTCTGCCCGAGCCAGGCGCCCGCCCCTTTACCGGGGTTACGTCTGTGCCCGGGTGGCATTAGAGAGGGACCACACGCTGTCCACGGGTGCCCTGGGGGGTTTCTGGGACGGTGGGGGGTAGATAGAATGCATCCTTGACAAGGGTGGTGATTATAGTTGTATCATAAGAAAATAACCAGATGCTGGTACAAATCGAAGGTATTTATTCACAAAATGCTGGAGTAACTCAGCGGGTCAGGCAGCATCTCAGGAGAGAAGGAATGGGTGACGTTTTGGGTCGAGACCCTTCTTCAGTGTGAAGAAGGGTCTCGACCCGAAATGTAATCTATTCCTTTTCTCCTGAGATGCTGTCTGACCCGTTGAGTTACTCCAGCATTTTGTGAATAAATAATTGTATCATAGTTTATTTAGTATATTTGTGTGACTTGTATTATGGTGGAGGGCTTTGTTTTGATTTATTTCATACCGTCCGTATTATTGTAAATAATTGATTAAATTATTTTTGGTTAAAAAAAAAAAGAGCCCAATGGGCTTAACACGGTTGCTGGTAAATCAGTCGCTGAAACGGCCACTCTGGACCCCATCGGCTGGGATGAGGGCAATGGAAAGCTGCTGGTCCTTCAACCAGTCACGGCGGCGCAGCGGTAGAGTGGCTGCCTTGCAGCGAATGCAGAGCCAGAGTCCCGGGTTCCATCCCGACTACGGGCGCCGTCTGTACGGAGTTTGTACGTTCTTCCCGTGACCTGCGTGGGTTTTCTCCGAGATCTTTGGTTTCCTCCCACACTCCAAAGACGTGCATTGGCTTGGTAAATGTAAAAATTGTCCCTAGATGGTGTGGGATCGTGTTAATGTGCGGGGATCGTTGGTCGGCGCGGACCCGGTGGGCCGAAGGGCCTGTTTCTGTGATGTATCTCTAAACCAAACTAGCCCAAGCTTGCATGGAGATTTATTTCCAGCAGGTCTTGGAATTGCGCAGATATGACTGTTGCACACATGTTATGAAGGAGTTTTAGTGTGCGGGGATCGCTGGTCGGCCTGGAATCGGTGGGCCGAAGGGCCTGTTTCCATGCTATATCTCCAAACTAAACCAAACTAAACTAAACCAGGCTGCTGGAGCCTGTGTCGATCCTGGCCTCGGCCGCCTTTAGACTTTAGAGATACAGCGTGGAAACAGGCCCTTCGGCCCACCGAATCCGCGCTTGCCAGCGATCCCCCCTGTGCACTAGCACCACCCTACGCACCAGGGACAAATTACAATTTTACCCGAAGCCAATTAACCTAAAAACCCGCATGACTTTGAGTGTGGGAGGAAACCGGAGCACCCGGAGGAAACCCAAACGGTAATGGGGAGAACGTACTAACTCTTCACCCCAGGTCAGGATTGAACCGGTGTCTCTGACGCTGTGAGGCAGTTTGGTTTTAGTTTTTGGGGCCCAGCAAGGTATATCTGAGAATGCCCTCGGACAGATGAAACCTTCTGCCTCTGAATGCTAGGCACCGCTCATTAAATGCAGCAACTCTTAACAGTGCCACCCTATAAATAGGTGGCCTGAAAATGAACTGTGCAGCAAGGAACTGCAGGTGCTGGTTTACACCGAAGATAGACACAAAATGCTGGAGTAACTCAGAGGGACAGGCAGCATCTCTGGAGGAAAGGAATAGATGACGTTTCGGGTCAGGACCCTTCCGCATGAGTTATCACTCCCGTCAGTGTAGATGGGCGCCAGGAACCTGCTGCCAGGGGTGGAGGCAGATGCGATAGTGGCGTTTAAGAGGTTGTTGGATAGGCACATGGACATGCAGGGAATGGAGGGATATGGATTTGCCTGCAGGCACACAAGGTCGGGCAGCACCTCTGGAAAATGTGTAGGGGAACCGCAGATGCTGGTATAAACCGAAGACAAGACACGTACGGGTGTCAGCTAGATCAGCCATGACTGAATGGCGGAGTAGACTCGAAAGGTCGGACGGCCTAATTCTGCTCCTATCACTTATCATCTTGTGCTAAAGCTGGAGTAACTCAGCGGGTCAGGCAGCATCTCTGGAGAGAAGGAATGGGTGACGTTTCGGGTCGAGACCCTTCTTTCGACTGAGAGTCAGGGGAGATGGAACCTAGAGGTACGAGCCAATACCGATGACCAAGGAAATGGCGGAGCCCACAATGGTCCATTGTTGGCTGTGGAAGAGAGCGATAGAAGAATGCAAACTGTGGAACTAGCTGGACGACTAGGGTAGGGTGGGGGAGGGGAGAGGCTAGGGAGGAATGCAGGGGGGGGTCACTGTCTTTGCCCATTGCCCGTGGCAGCAGGAGTATTGTCTGTCTCAGTCTCCTCATTGCGGGAGAGGCAGGGAGGAGTATTTGAGCCAGGCGACACGCTGATAACATCAATACGTGACCTGCACTGATTAGTAAACGGAGCCACTGTGTGACATGGGCTGGGATTAGGAGGAGAGCTGCTTTATGATGGATTAGCCTGTGTTTTGAGCGTCGGAGAGATCTGCTTCACTTTACAGTAGGATTGTCTGGTGCAGTAATTAACTGCGAGTACCGATTAACTTGGCCAAGCACCCCAACTGTTTGTCCATCCATCTTTATTGAATGCAATGCCATTGAATAGCTGTGCCATCCCCTCCCCTGCCCGGTATGATTAGTCTATGGCATCCCTGTGTGGTATCTCAGCTGCACGGATGCAGAGAGGAGAGCTCTTCAGCGGGTAGTCCATAGAGCTCGGAGGACCATCGGAACACAGCTACCAGCCTTGGAGGGCATCTACAACACACGATGCCTCAGAAAAGCTACCAGCATCCACAAAGACTCCTCACACCCCTGCAACAGTCTGTTCGAACTTCTACCATCGGGCAGACGATACAAGGCCTTCTACGCCCGCACCTCCAGACTCAGGAACAGCTTCATCCCCAGGGCCATAGCTGCTATGAACCGGTCCTGCTGAGTCGGATGGTCACATCGCACAGTGAACCGGCACAGACCTACTTGCACTTTATTCTGTTTTAAAACTGTTCTAATTTGTTTCATTGGGTTGTTTAAATTAATACTGATTAGTTAATTAATTTATTGCATCGTATAGGAGGCGCATTCCCAATCTCGTTGTACCCCTGTACAATGACAATAAAGATATATTGTATTGGATACGATGTGGAAGCAGGCCCTTCAGTTTCCTCCCACATTCCAAAGACGTGTAGGTTAATTGGCTTCGGTAAATTGTCCCTCGAGTGTAAGATATTGCACATGGAAAATAGGTGCAGGAGGAGGCCGTTCGACCCTTCGAGCCAGCACCGCCATTCATTGTGATCATGGCTGATCATCCACAATCAGTAACCCGTGCCTGCCTTCTCCCCATATCCCTTGGTTCTGCTAGCCCCTAGAGCTCTATCTAACTCTCTTTTAAATTCATCCAGTGAATTGGCCTCCACTGCCCTCTATGACAGAGAATTCCACAAATTCACAACTCTCTGGTTGAAAAAGTTTTTTCTCACCTCAGTTTTAAATGGCCTCCCTTTTATTCTTCGACTGTGGCCCCTGGTTCTGGACTCCCTCAACATTGGGAACATGTACAAGTGATCGCTGGTTGGCACGGACTTGGGGGGCCGAAGGGCTTGTTTCCAACTAAACTAAACTAAACCACAGATGCTGGTTTATAAAAACAGACACCAAGCGCTGGAGTAACTCAGTGGATCAGGCATCATCTCTGGAGAACGTGGATAGGCGATGTTTCGTGTCAGATGGAAAGAAAGGTCCTGACCCAAAACGTGACTTCACCCAGCCAGCGGAAGCCATTGGTGGAGCGGGAGAACGTGGTCGCTGGCTGGGTGAGGTCACGTGGGGCGCGGGGCGGTGACGTCACCCTTTCTCCCTTATTTGGGGAGTGAGGAAGTTGGCAACGCTACTGACACGGGACAAACCAATTTAGCCCAAAATACGGGATGTCCCGGCAAATAAGGGACGTCCCGGCTAATACGGGACACCCAGCGACCCTAGGTGCAGCTTACATGCTGAAGCATCTTGCCACGGCTCCTCTTGGATAACCCTGCGTGCGGGATCGACACCTGCAGACAGCAGCCTGCCTGTTGATCTTCCGGATAGCCACGCTTTCGTGTCGCATTGTGAAGAGATTACTGAGGTAGTAGACGGTTAAATCTGATTAACGAACCCAGGGCCCAATGGGCCACTGGATTACACGGCTTTAACTGTCTCGAGTGACTTATTTCTGTGCGGCCGTTGCAAATCGCGGTGACCTATTTTGGGAATAATTGCGTCGTTTGTGCTCCGGCACTCTATGCTCAAAAGTGTCCGTCTGGCCCTTGAAAGCTCCCTGAACCTTTCTGCCCATGACAAGATGGCCTGATTTGCGTTCCCCGTGATCCTGGCAGGGTGTGGTGTAAGGTAATCCGGAGGCCACGGCGCGGAGCGAGGTTGGAGAGGGCGGCGCGGCGGCGCAGCGGCGCAGCGGTAGAGCTTCGGTAAAGATTGTAAACTTTGGGTGTGTCAGTGTGTGGGGATCACTGGCCGGCACGGACCCGGTGGGCCGAAGTGCCTGTTTCTGCGCTGTATCTCTAAACTGAACTAAACTAACAGTTGCAGCCATGCAGCACCAGAGATCCGGGTTCCATCCTGACCACATGCGGCTTTGTAGGCTCATTGACTGAGGGTAGTTCTACTGTACGGGGGGGGGGGGGGACTCGATGGGCCGAAGGGCCAGTTTCCGCACTGTATCTCCAAAGACTAAAGAGGAGGGGACAGGGATGGTGACAGCTTCTTCTTTCCAACTCGGGCACCTGAAGCAATACTTGGTCACGGTGGCGCAGCGGTAGAGTTGCTGCCTTACAGCGAATGCAGCGCCGGAGACCCGGGTTTGATCCCGACTACAGGTGCTCTCTATACGTTCTCCCCATGACCTGCGTGGGTTTTCTCCAAGATGTTCAGTTCCTCCCGCACTCCAAAGACGTACAGGTATGTAGGTTAATTGGCTTGGTAAATGTTTTTTTTAAATTGTCGCTAGTGGGTGTAGGATAGTGTTAATATGCAGGGATCGCTGGTCGGCGCGGACCCGGTGGACCGAAAGGGCCTGTTTCTGCACTGTATCTCTAAACTAAACTAAACTGAGCTAAACTTGGCCTTAGAAATCAATGTTTTTTTTCTTCATTGTCAGTAAAGTTGACCCAATCTGTGTTGCTAGGAATGGGACACAAGGCGTGGTTGTAGAGTCAGGCAGCATGGAGACAGGCCCTGTGGTCCATCTTGCCCATGGCAACCAAGATGCCCCATCTCCACTAGTCCCACCTGCCCATGTTTGCCCTCTAGACCTGCCCCATCCATTGATGGGTACAGCCTAGCGGCCAACTCCAAAGGGCATTTCAGAGTCACCCAAGCTGATGTAGTCACTGGAGTTACATATGGACTGGGCCAAGATGGCCGGTTTCCTTCTGCAAAGGGTATCACTGAACCAAGTTGTTTTCTGTTCTTAAAAGAAATGCTCGCTTCCTGGCCCCCTGTTGGCCAGTTTGTCTCTAGACCTCGGGCACACCGGACTCTTTTTTTCGTGTAGGAAGGAACTGCAGACGCTGGTTTAACCGAAGATAGATAGACTCAAAAAGCTGGAGTAGCTCAGCATCTCTGGAGAAAAGGAAATGGTGATGTTTCGGGTTGAGGCCCTTCATCACACTGAGAGTCAGGGGGAAGGGAAACAAGAGATAAAGATGGTGATATAGAGAGATATAGAACAATTGAATGAAAGATAGAGTCATGCAGCATGGAAACAGGCCCTTCGGCCCAACTTGCCCAGTCTGACCAACATGTCCCATCTACACTAGTCCCACCTGCCTATAGCCCATGTCCCTCCAAACCTGTCATATCCATGTACCTGTCTGAATGTTTCTTAAATGTTGGGATAGTTCCTGCCTCAACTACCCCTGGCAGTTTGTTCCGTACACCCATCCCACTTTGTGTGAAAAAGGTACCCCCTCAGATTCCTATTAAATCTTTTCCACCTTAAACGTATGTCCTCTGGTCCTCCATTCACCTACTCTGCCCAAATGAAATATGAGGTGCTGTTCCTCCAATTAGCGCTGGGCCTCACTCTGACAGTGGAGGAGGCCCAGGACAGACAGGTCTGTGTGTGAATGGGAGGGGGAGATAAAAGTGTTTGGCAACCGGGAAACTTTTTTCGTTTTATTTTACTATGAGTGATACAGCATGGAAACAGGCCCTTCTGTCCATCAAGTCCATCCCAACCATTGTGATCACCTGTTCACATTAGTTATCCAGCCACACACTCGGGGCGGTTTACAGAGGGGCGATTAACCTACAAACCCGCACGTCTTTGGGATGTGGGAGGAAACCGGAGTACCCGGAGGAAACCCCCACGCAGTCACAGGGAGAACGTGCAAACTCCACACACACAGAGACAGACAGACAGCACCCGAGGTCAGGATGGAACCCGGACTCTGACAATAGGTGCAGGAGTAGGCATTTCGGCCCTTCGAGCCAGCACCGCCATTCAATGTGACCTTGGCTGATCATTCTCAATCAGTACCCCGTTCCTTCTCATACCCCCTGACTCCGCTATCCTTAAGAGCTCTATCTAGCTCTCTCTTGAATGCATTGAGAGAATTGGCCTCCACTGCCTTCTGAGGCAGTGAATTCCACAGATTCACGACTCTCTGACTGAAAAAGTTTTTCCTCATCTCCGTTCTAAATGGCCTACCCCTTATTCTTAAACTGTGGCCCCTTGTTCTGGACTCCCCCAACATTGGGAACATGTTTCCTGCCTCTAACGTGTCCAACCCCTTAATAATCTTATACGTTTCGATAAGATCCCCTCTCATCCTTCTAAATTCCAGTGTATACAAGCCTAGTCGCTCCAGTCTTTCAGCATACGACAGTCCCGCCATTCCGGGAATTAACCTGGTGAACCTATGCTGCACGCCCTCTGGCGCTGCGCCACTGTGCCGCCCATCATCAGCGAGTATGATTGTCCTCCTGCTGGGTCCTTCTCCTGGTGGACGCCCATGTGTGACGTCTTCTAAGGTGGAGAGACTGGTGCAGGGACAGTCACCATATGGTCCGTGACAGAGACAGGCCCGGCAGTATCTCCCTGCTGCACCTTCTCCCACCTTCTTAACGGGGTGTGACAGGGCAGAGCCAGCTCGACAGCCTGCAATGACCGATTTCTTTCCTTTTCTCTATCTTTAAGCAAAAGTTCGGTTCTCGAACCATGCCCGGTGAATTCTGAGCCACCTTCTCTCTGGATTTACCAGAAGGGTCTCGCCCCAAAAAGTTACCTATTCTTTTTCTCCAGAGATGCTGACCGACCCACTGAGTTACTCCAGCATTTTGTGTCTTGTCTACCAGACCAGCACAATCCCGTGCTAAACTGCCTTTCTCTTTAAAGGTGACCGATTAGAGTTGTGTGTCTGTGTGTGTGTGTCTCAATGGTGTTAGGTTAGGTAAGGGGGAGGTGCAGCGAGACCTGGGTGTCCTTGTACACCAGTCACTGAAAGTTGGAGTGCAGGTACAGCAGGCAGTGAAGAAAGCTAATGGCTTGTTGGCCTTCATAACGAGAGGATTTCAGTATTGGAGTAAAGAGGTTCTTCTGCAGTTGTATAGGGCCCTGGTGAGACCACATCTGGAGTATTGTGTACAGTTTTGGTCTCCTAATTTGGGGAAGGACATCCTTGTAATCGAGGCAGTGCAGTGTAGGTTCACGAGATTGATCCCTGGGATGGCGGGACTGTCATATGAGGAAAGATTGAAAAGACTAGGCTTGTATTCACTGGAGTTTAGAAGGATGAGAGGTGATCTTATAGAAACATATAAAATTATAAAAGGACTGGACAAGCTAGATGCAGGAAAAATGTTCTCAATGTCCAGAACCAGGGGCCACAGTCTTAGAATAAAGGGGAGGCCATTTAAAACTGAGGTGAGAAGGAACTTTTTCACCCAGAGAGTTGTGAATTTGTGGAACTCTCTGCCACAGAGAGCAGTGGAAGCCAAATCACTGGATGGATTTAAGAGAGAGTTAGATAGAGCTCTAGGGGCTAGTGGAATCAAGGGATATGGGGAGAATGGGGAGCACGGCTTATTGATTGTGGACGATCAGCCATGATCACAATGAATGGCGGTGCTGACTCTAAGGGCCGAATGGACTTCACCTGCACCTATTTTCTGTGTTTCTATGTGTGTGTGTCTGTGTGTGTGTCTGTCTGTGTGTCTGTGTGTGTGTCTGTCTGTGTGTGTGTCTGTCTCTCTCACTAATCTAATTGTTTGGCTGCGAGATTAGTTCATGACTGTGAGCTTCCCAAGTGTTTCAATCCGCTGGCAGTTCAGAGGGGAAGTGTTTGTAAAACCTTTTTTTCAAAATGTGGATTGCAGAAGCAACACTTACCCTTGTGTGTTTTTGCCGAACTTAAGTTCAGACCCAGTTAATTAACCGCCATTTGCTGCTTTCTGCTAATCCACGCGGGCCAATTGTGGTGAGGCATGGAAAGGTTTTCACCACAGGCCTTGAATCTGGGACTCCCTGGAGTTTGAAGCGTGGGTTTCCAAGGAACGGCGTTCCAGAAACCTGGAGCTGGAGTCTGTTTTCCCGTTAGCCTTGCCGTCTTTTCTTTATTTCTACACATTTCCCGCCCCCCCCCCCCCTCTTCTCCCCGACCCACACTGACAGAACCAGATGTCAGGTCGAGCGTCTGAGTAGCGGGAATGAGCTGAGGTAGTGTGGGACTTCCAGAGCTGGTCACGACGGTGGAGGGAGCTGTGTTAGTGGGAAACTCCTCTGTAAAAATAAGAATTAAAAAACATCTGGACCTTATGGGCTACACCCAAGAATGCGCAGGGAAGGCCGGACGTGAGGGAAATGGTCGAGGTTTTGATTAGTATTTTCTATCGGGATTTTTAAGCTGCTGAGAGGAGTGGGAGAGAGGGGCGCTGGTGTTGAAGTCGGGGCTGGAGTTTGGAAATCATTGCCTGGCCATCCCAGCGGCTGAACTGTTCTCAACTTCGACAGAACGATGCCGATGATCTGTAGAAAGGAGTAGCTGTGCGTTTGAAGGTGGGTCGGTTGGGGGCTTCTCTTTGTCCCTCGAGCGCTGGAGGTCGAGGGGAGACCCGATAGAACTGTGCAAAAGTAGGCGAGGCGTAGATATGGTAGACAGTCAGAACCTGGTGTCAGGGCTTATGGGGGGGGGGGGGGGGGGGGGGAGGCAGGAGAATGGGGTTAGGAGGGAGTATCTATCTGATCAGCCATGATTGAATGGTGGAGTGGACTTAGAGTCATAGATTGCTACAGTGTGGAAACAGGCCCTTCGGCCCAACTCGCCCACACCGGCCAACAATGTCCCACTTGCCTGCGCTTGGTCCATAACCCTCCAAACCTGTCCTATCCACGATGGGCCGAATGAGCTAATTCTGCTCCTATCACTTATGAACTTATGAACCTTTCCCCCCCCCCCCCCCCCCCCCCCCCCCAGAGTGTAAATGTCATAGATGAGAGGTAGCAGAGCTTCACTGTGAGAGGGGGGAACGTTTAAAGGAGATATGCAGGAGGGTTTGATTTTGCACAGAGGGTGGTGGGTGCTTGGAATATGCTGCCGGGGGTGCTGCCGGGGGTGCTGGTGCTGGTGGAGGAGGAGGAGGAGGAGGCAGATACGATACCAAAGTGGCGTTCAAGAGGCTTTTAGACGGGCACATGGATACGCAGGGAAAGGAGGGCTATGGATCACGTGCAGGCCGGACAATGTTCTTGTTCTATACTGTTCTGTCACCAGCTAAGCAGAACTCACCATAATGGACATGCAGTCCATTCATTGTAACTGTAATGCATCGCAACGCCACAATATTCAAGTTTAGCAGCCCTGTCTATCTGGCAATGGTTCCTGCATCTGTCAGTAATTACCTCATTTGAAAGCCTTTTTCTACCTCCTACGTGATTTCCCGTATCCTGGTTGTTTCCTTTAGGAAAGGTTTGCCAGAGGCTGTTGTTGCTGTGTGTCGGTATCCGGTGGTGGTGTTGCCCACCAAGCTTTGCAGTTTAGTTTAGCGATATGGCGCGGAGGAAGGCCCTTCGGCCCACCGAGTCTGCACCGACCAGACTAGCACTATCCTACGCACACCCAGGGACAATTTACAACTTTACCAAAGCCAATGAGACCACAAACCTGCATGTCTTTGGAGTGCGGAAGGAAACCAAAGATCTTGGAGAAAACCCACGCAGGTCACGGGGAGAACATGCAAACTCCCTACAGACAGCACCCGTAGTCAGGATCGAACCCGGGTCTCTGGCGCTGTAAGGCAGCAACTCTACCGCTGCGCCAAGAGAGAGTTAGATAGAGCTCTTAATGATAGCGGAGTCAGGGGGTATGGGGCGAGAGCAGGAACGGGGTACTGATTGAGAATGATCAGCCATGATCATATTGAATGGTGGCGCTGGCTCGAAGGGCCGAATGGCCTCCTCCTGCATCTATTGTCGGTTGCCACCATGCCTCCCAATCTCTGCTCAGATCCTCCCGCCTCCATAACCCGGCCACGCTCTCAGTTTGACTTTCCTCTCGTGTGATGCTGCCACCGTTCGGCTTTAAACAATCCGCGCCGCGTTTTGTGCTGGCGTTTTTACCGAACAGGGAGAGGCTCTCTGCAGATTGATTCACATTGGAATGAAGTTGTGTTGGTGATGATCATAAAGGCATGATCCACTTGCAATCCTCTCACTGATTTACATTCAACGGTGTGCCTTTAAGTATTGATTAATTGCATTTGTGAGGGTAACACCATTTGGCCTCTACCCCATTGCGGACATTGGGTTTTGGCTGTGCAACTGGTGTGCAGCAATGCTGAGAGCTATATTCTGCACTCTGTATCTCCCCCTTCGCTCTATCTGTTGTGCTTGAGTTTGGCGTGATTGTATCTACGTATGGTATACCTGATCTGTTTGGATAGCATGCAAAATGGCGGTCACGGTGGCGCAGCGGTAGAGTTGCTGCCTTACAGCAAATGCAGCGCCGGAGACCCGGGTTCGATCCAAACTACGGGTGCTGTCTGTAACGGAGTTTGTACGTTCTCCTCTTAAGAATAAGGGGTAGGCCATTTAGAACGGAGATGAGCAGAAACTTTTTCAGTCAGAGAGTTGTGAATCTGTGGAATTCTCTGCCTCAGAAGGCAGTGGAGGCCAATTCTCTGAATGCATTCAAGAGAGAGCTAGATAGAGCTCTTAAGGATAGCGGAGTCAGGGGGTATGGGGAGAAGGCAGGAACGGGGTACTGATTGAGAATGATCAGCCATGATCACATTGAATGGCGGTGCTGGCTCGAGGGGCCGAATGGCCTCCTCCTGCACCTATTGTCTATTGTCCCCGTGACCTGCCTGGGTTTTCTCCGAGATCTTCGGTTTCCTCCCACACTCCAAAGACGTACAGGTTTGTAGATTAATTGGCTCGGTAAATGTAAAAATTGTCCCTAGTTGGTTTTCGGATAGTGTTAATGTGCGGGGATCGCTGGTCGGCGCGGACCCGGTGGGCCGAAGGGCCTGTTTCCTCGCTGTATTACTAAACTAAAACAAAGGTTTTCACTGTACCTCGGCACACGTGACAATAATAATGCTCATTTAATTAATTCTCAAATGGATCTTCAGCGAGTCAACGGGAGGTTTTATTCGCGTTGTCTGACCAGCTGAGTTACTTCCCCCCCACTGGAGCACAACAAGCTTTTCTGCACCTTGGCAAGACCCAAAGCTGTTCACCTCAAAACGAGTGGTGCTCGGCGAGGAATTCAGTGTGCAGTCCACAGACTGCGTACCCTCACTGTCTGGGAATGTACTTTTGGACAGCATTGCAAGTGGAGTTCTGGTGGAACATTGGGAGAACTGAATGTTCATCGTGTAGCCAGGCTGCTTGAACTGGGGGGGGGGCCTCCAGTCTGGTCACCGTCTGAAGTCTTATTTTGAGATGATAATTCTCCAGGCTTCTCCACCCAGGCTTGCAAACCGTTGTTTTATTTAGTCTTAGAAACACAGCGTGGAGACAGGCCCTTCGGCCCACCGAGTCCGCGCTGACTATCCCGTTCACACCAGTTCTATGTTATCCCACTTTCTCATCCGTTCCCTACGCACTGGGGGCCAATTAACACACAAACCAGCACCACTTTGGGATGTGAGAGGAAACCGGAGCACCTGGAGAAAACCCACACGGTCCACGGGGAAAACGTGTGAACTCCACACACAGACAGCACCCCGAGATCAGGATCGAACCCTGGTCTCTGGCGCTGTGAGGTGGCAGTTCTACCAGCTGTGCCGCCCTTCATTTTATTTCACCGAGTTCACACGTACATATGCACATTTCTCCTTGGGATGTATGAACTTTACTGCCAGGGAACATGCTGAAGTTCAAAAGCAAGCTGCTGGAGGAACTCAGCGGGTCAGGCAGCATCTGTGGAGGGAAATGGACAGACAGGGTTTTTGGGTTGGGACCCATCTTCAATACATTTGAACATTTGAAGTTGTTACGTAGAAAATGGCAGCAAATGGCTTGAGCACAGCATAAGCGCGTGGGTAAGGAGCAGCCAGTGGGCGGCACGGTGGCGCAGCGGTAGAGTTGCTGCCTTACAGCAACAGAGACCCGGGTTCCATCCTGACCTCGGGTGCTGTGTGCGCGGAGTTTGTACGTTCTCCCCGTGACCTGCGTGGGTTTACTCCGAGATCTTCAGTTTCCTCCCACACTCCAAAGACGTTCAGGTTTGTAGGTTAATTGACTTGGTTGGGGGGAGGGGAGTGTGGGTGTGGGGTGTGGGGGCAGAGGAAGGGAGGGGGAGTGGGCGTGGGGAGGGGGGGTGGGAGGGGGGTGGGAGGGGAGTGGAGGAGTGCGGGGGAGGGGGAGTGGAGTGGGAGGAGTAGGGAGGGAGGGATGTGGGTAGAGTGGAGGGGAGGGGGAGGGAAGAGGGGGAGGGGAGTAGGGTGGAGGGGATGGGGGTAGGGGGAGGGGAGTGGGGGGAGGGGAGTAGAGGGGGAAGGGGTAGGGGAGGGGAGTGGGGGTAGAGGGGAGTAGGGGGTAGGGGGAGTGGGAGAGAGTAGTGGGGGTTGGGGGAGGGAAGAGGGGGAGGGGAGTAGGGGGGAGGGGATGGGGGTAGGGGGAGGGGAGTGGGGGTAGGGGGAGGGGAGTAGAGGGGTAGGGGGGAGGGGAGGGGTGGGGGAGGGGAGTGGGGGTTGGTGGGACATGGACTGTTGTGATTTGCTGTTGAAGACCACTGGAGCAAGTATGTCTTCATTGTAGCTACGTGCGTATAATTCACTTAACATGGGGAAAATAAATGTATTTCTTGTCTCTCCTTCCTATATCTTCCACTGGCTGTTACTCACTAAAATTGTTTGTCTTCCATGCAGAGTTTAATAATAGTCAGTGTGTCATAATCGTAGTTATCATATCACTCAGGCACCAACAGTTTTGGGAGATTGTCCACTACATTTCTTTAGTAGATAGAGTGTGTTTTGGAGTATTCCCTGATGAATTGATTGGGAGAATGCTGTATGTGTAGGAAAATAACTGCAGATGCTGGTTCAAGTTGAAGGTAGACACAAAATGCTGGAGTAACTCAGCGGGTCAGGCAGCATCTCAGGAGAGAAGGAATGGGTGACGTTTGGGGTCGAGACCCTTCTTCAGACTGATGTCAGGGGAGGGGGGCGGGACAAAGATAGGATGTAGTCGGAGACAGGAAGACTAGTGGGAGAACTGGGAAAGAGAGGGACAGAGGAACTATCTGAAATTGGAGAAGTCAATGTTCATTCCGCTGGGGTGTAAACTGCCCAAGCGAAATATGAGATGCTGTTCCTCCAATTTGCGCTGGGCCTCACTACGACAATGGAGGAGGCCCATGACAGATGCTCTATACTCTGTCAAAGGTTTAACAGAATGTATTTACTGCAGCTATTTTCAGGCACTTTTTTACAGATACCAGCAGTGCTTTTTTTTGTGAGGACATGGTGTATCAGAACCTCTTAAAATTGAAGGTATCATAAAATGCTGGAGTAACTCAGCAGGTCAGGCAGTATCTAGGAGAGAGGGAATGGGTGACGTTTCGGGTCGAGACCCTTCTTCAGACTTCTTAAAATTGAATGTCATTCAGCACAACGGCACAGCGGTAGAGTTGCTGCCTCACAGCGCCAGAGACCCGGGTTCGATCCTGACATCAGGTGCTGTCTGTACGGAGTTTGTACGTTCCCCCCGTGACCTGCGTGGGTTTTCTCCGGGTGCTCCGGTTTCCTCTCACGTCCCAAAGACGTGCGGGTTTGTAGGTTAATTGGCCCTCTGTAAATTGCCGTTAGGAGATAGGGAGTGGATGAGAAAGTTGGATAACCGTAGAACTTGTCTCGACAACAAATTACTTAGTTCAAACAAGTATGAATCTTCTGTTAGCTGTTAGCTTCAAATATAATCTGGCATTCTGTGGTAGGCGTTGGCCAGAAGATTGAAAACAGATAGAAACATAAAAAAATAGGTGCAGGAGGTGGCCATTCGGCCCTTCGAGCCAGCACCGCCATTCATTGTGATCATTGCTGATCGTCCCCAATTAGTATCCCGTGCTTGCCTTCTTCCCATATCCCTTGATTCCACTAGCCCCTAGAGCTCCATCTAACTCTCTTTTAAATTCATCCAGTGAATTAGCCTCCACTGCATTCTGTGGCAGAGAATTCCACAAATTCACAACTCTCTGGGTGAAAGGAGAGAATTATCAATGCAAAAAAAATTATTCCCCTGAAAAATCCAGATGAAACCTGCAGACGCTGGCAATCTATAATATTATTAACATAATAAACCGAAGATCTTGGAGAAAACCCACGCAGGTCACGGGGAGAACGTACAAGCTCCGTACAGACAGCACCCGCAGTCAGGATGGAACCCGGGTCTCTGGCGCTGTAAGGCAGCAACTCTACCGCTGTGCCACCGTGCTGCCCTGTCTAAACGTCTAAATGTTTCTTAAATGGCTGGCATTGGAGTAGAATACCTGCATAGGAAATTGCCCGAAAAATTTCTATCTTTCTTGCCCTTCTTAAGCAAGAATTATTCAAGAATTTGAATGTCAAAGCCTCCATAATAGTTTGTTAATAAAGTACATGCTTGCAAAATTAAATCCTGTGTCCATTATATTTTGGGAGGCATGCTGAGAGTGGATGTTTAAACACGTTGAATTTTGTTTTAATCAAGGAGAAATACTTGGAGATAAAACTAAATGCCAACGGCGTGCATTGGGAGGGGCACTAATGGGCTCGTTGACTTGACCTGAATAACATATGAATCAGTGGTACAAATCTATGGATGTAGTGGAACGCCAATAACTGAAGGCAGAAGGGGTTCTGTTCCATCCCGACTACGGGCGCTGTCTGTACGGAGTTTGTACTTTCTCCCCGTGAACTGCGTGGGTCTTCTCCGAGATCTTCGGTTTCCTCCCACGCTCCAAAGCCGTACAGGTTTGTAGGCTAATTGGCTTGGTGTATGTGCAAAATTGTCCCTAGTGCGTATAGGATAGTGTTAATATGCGGGGATCGCTGGTCAGTGCGGACTCGGTGGGCCGAAGGGCCTGTTTCCGCGCTGTATCTCTGAGCTAAAGCAACCTCAACCACAACCCCCTACAATTTGCCTGTCGAATAGATATGATTAGTCTTTCACCAGGGTAGAGTGCTACAGCGTGGAAACAGGCCCTTCGGCCCAACCTGCCCATGCCGACCAGCATGTCCCATCTACACTAGTCCCACCTGCCTGCATTTGGCCCATATCCCTCTAAAACCTGTCCTATCCATGTACCTGTCTAAATATTTCTTAAACATTGCCTCAACTACCTCCTCCGGCAGCTCGTTCTATGTAGCCTATCTGTGCACCGAAGCTAAACTAAGGTGAGAGGGGCAAAGTTTAAAGGAAACGTGCGGGGCGAGTTTTATTTACGCAGAAAATGGTGGGGGCTTGGAAGGTGTTGCCAGGGGTGACGATGGAGGCAGATACGATAGCGGTGTTGAAGAGACGTTTGGATAGGTACATGGATATGCAGGGTATGGTACGATATGAATCATGTGGAGCCACAAAAGGTTAGTTTGCCTTGGCATCATGTTTGGCACGGACATTGCGGGCCGAAGGGCCTGTTCCTGTGCTGTGCTGTTCTATGCGTTATTTCTCCGGGGTTTTTAAGCATTGTTGGTGAAATCATGAATCCCTGCTGACTGCTCTAACGATTCACAGCGTCGCTGACCCTGGTCTAACCTTAACTGTACCTCAGTCCTAAACTACTGAAACATTGGTTCTCAGCATTGATTAAGTTTAGTTTAGAGATTACAGGGCAGAAACAGGCCCTTTCAGCCCACCGGGTCCACGCCGACCAGCGATCCCCGCACATTAACACTATCCTACACCCACTAGGGACAATTTTTACATTTACCAAGCCAGTTTACCTACAAACCTGTACGTCTGTGGAGTGTGGGAGGAAACCAAAGATCTCGCAGGTCACGGGGAGAACGTACAAACTCCGTAAAGCCAGCACCCGTAGTCAGGATCGAACCTGAGTCTCCGGCGCTGCATTCGCTGTAAGGCAGCAACTATACCGCTGCGCCACCGTGCCGCCCTTAAAGTGTTGCAGTTCTAGCGGTTTTCAGGGGTGCATGCAACAGTGACTGAGAGGGTTGGTTTGTATATTAAGTGAACAGACACAAATGCTGGTGTAACTCAGCGGGTCAGGCAGCATCTCTGGTGAGAAGGAACGGGTGACGTTTCGGGTCGAGACCCTTCTTCAAGCTAGCTGGTGGACTGTTGTTTTAAATAAAGGCCCATTATTATTGCTGGTACTGCTTTAGGAAAAATGTTTCTTTTCCGCGGCTTGCCTGTTGTGGTAAGAGATTTGCTGGGACGGTTAATATGGCAGTGGCTCAAATGGGCTTGACAGCTTGGCCTGGCTGAATATTTCCCTGCCAGGGCCCCGTTAAGATGTATAGCACTGGCTTATCAAGGCGTAAACATTTACATCTCACGGGCTGTTCAGTCTTACTCTCCCATCTCAAAGACTGCAGATAACTGCAGATGCTGGTACAAATTGAAGGTATCACAAAATGCTGGAGTAACTCAGCGGGTCAGGCAGCATCTAGGAGAGAAGGAATGGGTGGCGTTTTGGGTCGAGACCCTTCTTCAGACTGACGTCAGGGGGGCGGGACAAAGAAAGGATATAGGTGGAGACAGGAAGATAGTGGGAGAACTGGGAAGGGGGAGGGGAAGAGAGAGACAGAGGATCTATCAAAAGTTAGAGAAGTCTTTGTGCATTGTTTGAGTTTAGAGATTCAACACGGAAACAGGCCCGCCAAGTCCGCGCCGACCAGCGATCCCCGCGCACTAGCGCTATCCTACACACACGCACTACGGACAATTTGTACATTTATACCAAGCCAATTAACCAACAAAACTCCACGTCTTTGGAGCGTGGGAGGAAACCGAGGATCTCGGAGAAAACCCACGCAGGTCACGGGGAGAACGTGCAAACTCCGTACAGACAGCACCTGTGGTCAGGATCGAACCCGGGTCTCCGGCGCTGTCAGGCAGCAACGTCACCGTTGCGCCACCGTGCCGCCTGGTTAAGTCCCTCATCTCCAATCTACCCCAGAGCCATCTCCACCTCCTTCCTCCATCAGGAGAATTTCCCTCAAATGTCTTAACCTGTCACCCCCTGTGCGGAGAACCCGACAAAATAAGAACGAGGATAAGTTTGCTCCCATTTGCATGTTAACTTGCCAAGAAATCAAGCGTTAGGCACTCCTCCCAACCCTTCTGAATTTGGTGGAAAGTTTCCGCTTTCTTATTTAATCTCCGCCATTCCGATTTCGCCTCACATTTTTCCGCAAAACAGTCGGTAATTGCAATTTGTCAATTTGGCCGCTAGGGGTTCCACGAGAAATCCCCCCCCGGCCTGGAAGTTTCCCCGAAAATGTGGCACCTAGGCTGGGCAAGGCAGCCAATCTCGACCTCATCGAGACTTCAATTCGGCCGCCAGAGGTCGCTAGGGGATCCGCAAGAAATCCCCCCCCCACGCGCCCTGGAAGTCTCCCCGAAAATGTGGCACCTAGGCTGGGCAAGGCAGCCAATCTCGACCTCATTGGGATTTCCATGGCCAATCGGTGGGTTGAATTTGCAACCTGCGGCCGGGGCCTCTGGAACTCCAGCCCAGCTGGAACCAGCACATCTATCCCCATCGCCGAGCGACTTCCTTGGCCAGCTGGATAAACCAGCAAAGCTCTGGAACCAAGAGTGCCAGAAGATCAGTGGTGGAACTGTAATGAGTAAATATTAAATTTAAGTGCACGATTATATAACCATATTAATTAATTAAGACAGGGTTAAAATATAAAACACAGCAGAAAAGCCAATTACCACCTTTTTGGGCTGATCGTCAATTAATGTGCGAATTTACTTCAACAAGTACTTCCATACGCGTAGTTGAGTCGCATATATCAACTCTTTCTTCATAACTTAGTTATACATTTTGTGTAAGGAAAAAGCAAAATAGAAAAAAAAACAAAACATTTTTTCTTTGTGTTGCAAAAAGTATCTCTGTTCAATAACCTTTCTATAAATAGCAAAATATCGTCATGATAGGCCTGACATTGTACATGTAGTCCACGAACTACAGACTGTTGGAAATAATAGTAGTTTTTCACACATGAATGTAGCGCAACGCGTACGCGCATTTGGCGTGCATACTTTTTTTTTGCTGAAAAGTTGCATTATTATGAATTTTGATGTAAAATTCTGAATTTTGGACATCAAAATTATGAATTTGTAAAATCAAATGTTGGGAGGTCTGGTTAGGCAAGGTGGTTGTGATCACTGCCCAGTCCATCACCGGGTCTGACCTCCCCACCATCGAAGGGATTTATCAGAGTCGCTGCCTCAGAAAGGCAGCCGACATCTTCAGAGACCCACACCACCCTGGCCACGCACTCATTTCACCCCTGCCATCGGGAAGAAGGTACAGGAGCCTGAAAACTGTAATGTCCAGGTTCAGGAACAGATTCTATCAGGCTATTAAACACAACGACCTAAAATGAGCTACATAGACTTGGGGGCATTTGTTTGATCTTTTTGCACTAAATTGTGTGTGTGTGTGTTGAACGCTATTAATTTGAACTATGGGTATATATATACACACACGCATACAGACACACACGTGTGTGTGCGTATATATGTATGTATATATGTGTGCGTGTATAGTCTGAAGGAGGGTCTCGACCCGAAACGTCACCCATTCCTTCTCTCCTGAGATGCTGCCTGACCTGCTGAGTTACTCCAGCATTTTGTGAATAAATACCTTCTATTTATATATATATATATATATATGTGTGTGTGTGTGTGTGTATGTAGTTCAAACTAAAAAAGTTTAGTATATATGTGTATATACTGTATATATATATGTGTGTGTATATGTATATTTTTCTATATATATGTATATATTTGTGTGTATATACTGAACTCTTTTGCATTGATTATATTGTTCACAGTGCACTATGTTTACATATTCAGTCGTGCTGCTGCAAGGAAGAAGTATATTGTTCTGTCTGGGACACATGACAATAAAACACTCTGGAATCTTGAAAGGGCCTTAAACCGCGATCATTCCGGCTGAGGGGCAGGACGCTAACTTTATTAGGACAAGAGCCCTCGGCAGAAGCCATCAATTGCTCACCCTGTCACCATAAGCAGGCAGATTGGGCTCGGTTTCCACAGAACAGCTGATGTCAGCTCTTTCCTCTCCGCGCTCAGCGGCCCCCTCCACTCTCCTCTCCTCTCCTCTCCTCCCCACCTCCCCCTCCCTGTGCAAGAGGTGGTTCTTAATAACCTGACCCTGGCTTCCAGTACTTTGGAGTTGCGCCACAGTACCGTTCTGCTGTTAGCTCTCAACATTCCAGATGGCATAGAGATGGAGGGGGGGGACTCACGGAATGTCGCAGCAGAGGGACCCGTCCCCTACCGAGGTATGCATTCTTTTATTTCTCTGTAGTTTAAGCGAGCGGGCAAAAGTTCCTCTTCTTGCCCTGCCTGACTTTCGAGCTTGGTTCGGAGCAGCAGAACGGCCGGTGTGGGGCAACAAGCCCCCCGAGGATGGGGGAAGAGTGGGTCCGACAGAGAGCACACTGAGAGAGCGGACAGTGGAATGCGTAACCTCCAAGCTGAGCAAGTCCTTGCCCCCCTTCCCTTGCAGCAAGGAGCGGCACTCCACTCCCAGTCAACTGAGGGAACGCAACGCTGTGTAGCTCCACTTACTGCAGACCCACTTCACACCGAAGACAGACACAAAAAGCTGGAGCAATTCAGCTGGACAGGCAGCATCTCTGGAGAGAAGGAATGGGGGACGTTTTGGGGTCGAGACCCTTCTTCTTCACACCTCGGCACTTTAGTTTAGAGACACAGCGACATTCTGAAGTCGACAGAAGCTTTTTTATAAAAAAGCAGGAGTGGTAAAGTTCTGTAGTTGTTATTTTGTTTTATTCATGGCTCAATCTGCTGAAAGATTTAAGAGGGGTCTCGATTGGAAACGTCGCCCATCCCTTCTCTCCAGAGATGCCGCCTGTCCTGCTGAGTTACTCCAGCTTGTTGCGTCTGTCTTCGGTTTAAACCAGCATCTGTGGTTCCTTCCTGCACATAAGGATTTAGCAACCGGTCTGGCTTCCTCCAGCTTTTGTGGGAAGGAGAGGAGACAGATCGATGCTCGGCTCTGCCCATGCTGAGTGGTTCCAAGCTGCATCCCTGCTGCTGCGATACCTCTACCAGCACGGTGTCCACGTTTTAACACCGTGTGTCATTGCAACTGTGTCGCAGATGTGAGAGCCAAGAGAATAGTCAGTCCGAAGAAGGGTCTCGACCCGAAACGTCACCATTCCTTCTCTCCAGAGATGCTGCCCGACCCGCTGTGTTACTCCAGCGTTTTGTGTCTATCTTCGGTGTAAACCAGCATCTGCAGTTCCTTCCTACACAAAATAATTAGACTCGTGGTCTAAGCATTGGAAGGTAATTTTTCGATCTCCGTATGCCAGTGCTAGTGCCTATTGGCCATGTGGTCACTAAACTTTAAACGCAGTAGTAGAGTTGCTGCCTTACAGTGGCGGAAACCCGGGTTCGATCCTGACCACGGACGCTGTCTGTACGGAGTTTGTATGTTCTCCCTGTGGCTTTCGTGGGGAGGGGAGTAGGGGAAAGGGGTGGGGGGAAGAGGGGGGGGGAGGATAGTGGGGGGGAGTGCAGGGGACATGGACCGTTGTGATTTGCTGTTGAAGACCACTGGAGCAAGTATGTCTTCAATGAAATTAGGTATGTGCAGTTTTAAATGAAACTCTTCATAACTTAGTCATACTTTTTATGCCCATTGTTCTTTTATTCAATACCAAGAGAATTGGGATGTGTAAGGAAAAAGCAAACTTGAAAAAACAAAACAAAACAGTTTTTTCTTTGTGTTGTAAGAAGTATTTCTGTTCAATAACCTTTCTATAAATAGCAGAATATACTCATGATAGGCCTGACATTGTACATGTAGTCCAAGAACTACAGACTGTTGGAAATAATAGTCGTTTTTCACACGTGAATGTAGCGCTACGCGTACGCGCATTTGGCGCGCATACTTTTTTTTTGCTGAAAAGTTGCATTACGCACCGTATTATGAATTTTGATGTAAAATTCGGAATTTTGGACATCGAAATTATGAATTTGTAAAATCAAATGTTGGGAGGTCTGACAGTCAGAACCATTTCCCCCACAGTGGAAATGTCAAAGGCTTTAAGAAGAGAGGGGTGGTTTAAAGGACAAGGTTTTTTTAAATACCGTTGCTCCTCAAGTTACATAGAAACATGGGTTGCAGGATGGGGATACATTCCGATAAGCTCATCGTAAACCGAAAATATCGTAAGTGGAAAATGCATTTAATCACACCCGATCAATTGGCCGTAAGCTCGCTGCGGCTCGCTGCCGTTGCCCAGCGCTTGCACCATTCGTAAAGTGGAAGCATCGTAAGTTGGGGAGCATCTGTACACAGAGTGGTGGGCTCCTGGAACACATTGCCAGGGGAGGCAGATACGATAGGGGCGTTTAAGGGGCTATTGGATAGGCACACGGATATGGATTATGTTTAACTTGGCATCGTTGTTGGGCACAGACATTGCGGGCCGAAGGGCCTGTTCCCGTGCTGTACTGTAGCAGATAAATTGCAACCCATTCTCCAAACAGGAAGATAGACACAGAATGCTGGAGTGATTCAGCGGGACAGGCAGCATCTCTGGAGAAAAGCAATGGGCAACGTTTTGGGTCGAGACCCTTCTTCAAACTAAAATTAGGAAGTCAGCATTTGTCTTGTTGCTAAGTCTTATCTCGGACTATTGTTTTAATTTACACCCTTGGTGTTCCACTGAGTGTTTTCTTTGTACAAAGTGTAGCACCAGGACATGTTGAACTTTGTGTAACATGCTATCAGTGAGATACCTGACCACTAGTTGTTCAATTAACCCATAGGGACTTGTTACTTTCTCACAATGGTACCTTACTGTCGCATGTACTGTAAGTACAGATGCTCATCGGCTTACGATGCTTTAATTTACGATATTTCGACTTTACCACGGTGCAAAAACGATACACGTTCAGTAGAAACCGTACTTTGAATTTTGATCTTTTCTCGGGGTCCAGAACCAGGGGCCACACAGTCTCAGAATAAAGGGGAGGCCATTTAAAACTGAGGTGAGAAGAAACTTTTTCCCCCAGAGAGTTGTGAATTTGTGGAATTCTCTGCCACAGAGGGCAGTGGATGTCCAATTCACTGGATGAATTTAAAAGAGGGTTAAATAGAGCTCTAGGGGCTAGCGGAATCAAGGTATATGGGGAGAAGGCAGGCACGGGTTACAGATTGTGGGTGATCAGCCATGATCACAATGAATGGCGGTGCTGACTCGAAGGGCCGAATGGTCTCCTCCTGCACCTATTGTCTATGTTTCTAGTGATATGCGGTACGATACTCTCTCGTGATGCTGGGCAACGGCAGCTAGCCACAGCTCCCAGTCAGCCACGTGATCACGAGTGTAAGCAACCCATACTCTACAGTGCCAGCGCTTTTTGGATGGAGTGCTTTGTGTTTTTGCATCCCATCATGTCCAGGTTAGGTGGTTTTGATGCTCGGTAGGTTAGGTGTATTAAATGCATTTTCGACTTAGGATATTTTCGGTTTACGGTGGGTTTATCGGTACGTAACCCCATCGTAAGTCGAGGAGCACCTGTACAGTGAAATGCTCTGTTCGGCCTACAATCCTGTAAAATCATACTATACCCAAGCTTAATCGTACACAAGCATAAGAACGCGACGATTGTAATTGAGGCAGTGCACAGAGTTGCAACGTTTCCATCTTGTACCTCTTAAGTGTCAAGTTCTTCAAAATATAGAGACGTCTTGGCCTTAAAGTTCATGTTCATAAGTGATAAGAGCAGAATTAGGCCATTCGGCCCATCAAGTCTACTCCGTCATTCAATCATGGCTGACCTATCTCTCCCTCTCAACCCCATTCTCCTGCCTTCTCCCCATAACCCCTGACACCTCCATACTAACGAAGAATCTATCAATCTCGGCCTTAAAAATATCCATTGACTTGGCCTCCACAGCCGTCTGTGGCAATGAATTCCACAGATTCACCACCCTCTGACTAAAGAAATTCCTCCTCATCTCATTCCTAAAAGAACATCCTTTTATTCTGAGTCTATGACTTCTGGTCCTAGACTTCCCCACCAGTGGAAACATCCTCTCCACATCTACTCTATCCAGGCCTTTCACTATGTGGTAAGCTTCAATGAGGTTCCCCCCTCATCCTTCTAAACTCTAGCGAGTACAGGCCCAATGCCAAAGGGCCTGTTTCTGTGCTGTATCGCTAAACTAAACTCAAATTTAGCATTCGATGCTGCAGATGATGGAGGTCCATTGTTCTAACTTTCACTAATTTCGTTTAGTTTAGCTTAGAGATACAGATATAGAGTTACAATGAGGAAACAGGCCCTTCGGCCCACCGAGTCCGTGTCGACCAGCGATCCCCGCACATTAACACTATCCTACCCACACTAAGGACAATTTACCCACAAACCTGTACGTCTTTGGAGTGTGGGTGGAAACGGAAGATCTCTGAGAAAATCCACACAGGTCACGGGGAAAGCATTCAAACTCTGTACAGACAGCACCCGTAGTCAGGATCGAACCCGGGTCTTTGGCACTGCAAGGCAGCAGCTCTACCGCTGCGCCACCGTGCCGCCTTTAACATCTGGAAGTTGCGTGGGTTTCCTCTGAAGTGTTGCCCTTCAGGTTTGTAGACAGCGTGTCACCGACCGGACTATTGCAGAGTACAATTTGGGTTTGTGCAGCAGAGGAACGATTTGGACATGTGGTGCTCTCACACTGGGGTAATGTGACCTCTGGCATGTGATTGGGATCGAGATTAATGAAGCAACATGCCCCCCAATCCTGAACGCATCGTCTGTGAAGTTTATCGTGTATCTGTGGTTGCAAAGTTGTGTTCTTCTCTGGTCCATGCTCAACTTGTCTAAGCCAACTAGGGTTGCAAACTTCCTCACTCCCAAATACGGGACAAGGTGACGTCACCCCATGTGACCTCACCCAGCCAGCGGCCACGTGCTCCCGCTCCACCAATGGCGGCCACCCGGGCCGGGAGGCGGGTTGCTACGCAACCTTCGACAGGCGAACACACTCGGCCCCGAACACACTCCGTTAGCCCAAACTGTCCCAGCCGACAGCAGCCCGCGGGCCTAATACGTGACAAGGGCGGACCCTTACGGGACAAATCAATTTGGCCCAAAATACGGGATGTTAATACGGAACAGTTGGCAACCCTAGTGCCAACCAAGATGCCCTGTCTAAGTTAGGAAGAGTCATGTGTCTGGAAATGATTGGGTTAATGTTTGATGAGCGTTTGATGGAACTGGGCCTGTACTCGCTGGAGTTTAGAAGGATGGGGGGAGGGGAACCTCATTGAAACCTACCGAATAGTGAAAGGTCTAGATTGAATGGAAGTGGAGAGGATGTTTCCTCTAGTGGTAAAATCTAGGACCAGAGGCCACAGCCTCAGAATAAAAGGAGATGAGGAGGAATTTCTTTAGCCAGAGAATGATGAAACTGGAATTCATTGCCGCAGACCAAGTCATTGGGTATTTTTAAAGCAGCGTTCTTGGTTAGTCAGGGGGTCAAAGGTTATGGGGAGAAGGCAGCAGAATGGTGTTGAGAGGGAGAGATAGATCAGCCATGATCGAGTGGCAAAACAGACTCGATGGGCTGAATGGCCTAATTCTGCTCCTATGTCTTTTGGTCTTGTGTGCCAATACTCAGGCACTAGGAAACAGCTCAGTCATTGTCAGCGAACAAAAACTTTTGATTATAGATGAATTAATGCATCTTAATTAATTTTTTGTTAATGTGTGACATTTAATTTTTCAAAGCTAGAATGTGACATAATTGGATGAATTAAGTGCATCTTCAGTAATCAAAGAACTTTTAGTTTAGTTTAGAGATACAGCACGGAAACAGGCCCTTTCGGCCCACCGGGTCCGCGCCGACCAGCGATCCCCGCACATTAACACTATCCTACACCCACTAAGGACAATTTTTACATTTACAGCAAGCCAATTAACCTACAAACCTGCACGTCTTTGGAGTGTGGGAGGAAACCGAAGATCTCGGTGAAAACCCGCGCAGGTCACGGGGAGAACGTACAAACTCCGTACAGACGGCGCCCGTAGTTGGGATCGAACCCGGGTCTCCGGCGCTGCATTTGCTGTAAGGCAGCAACTCTACCGCTGCGCCACCGTGCCGCCCTAACTTCTGTTTATCTTTTAGGTTCCCTCTCACTATTGCAGTTCAGATGTCTGCAAAGCTCTGCAAGAAAGTAAATTCAAGCGTGTAAATGACAAGGTTTAAAGGTTCAGACCAACATTGGGACTGGTGCATGCATAGGAACGGTCGAGAGGGATCTGGGGCAAGCGGGTGCAAAGAGGACTGGCTCAGATGGGGCATCTCGGTGGGCAAGGATGAGTTGGGCCAAATGGCCTGTTTCTGTGCTCTATGATTCCGAGAAGGAATATTTTGTGGCGCTACCATTGAATCTCTGCTGACCGTCGCCATTTGTCACTGTGAACGCTGGCAGCACAGTGGAGCAGCTGGTAGAGCCGCTGCCTCACCACGCCAAAGACCCGGGATCAATCCTGACCTTGGGCGCTGTCTGTGTGCAGAGTTTGCACGTTCTCCCTGAGACCTCGTGGGTTTGCTTCGGGTGCTCAGGTTTCCTCCTGCACCCGTTTTGTATGTTTCTATGTCACAAAGACGTGCGGGTTTGTAGGTTAATTGGCCCTCTGTAAAGTACCCCTAATGTGTAGGGAGTGGATGAGAAAGTGGGATAACACAGAACTATTGTGAACGGGTAATCGATGGTCGGCATGGACTCTGTGGGCCGAAGGGCCTGTTTCCATGCTGTATCTCTAAACTACAACTAAACTAAACAGTTTGCTTGTCGAAGCAAAGGATTGCAGATGCTGGTTGATACAAAAAAAAGACACAAAGCGCTGGAGTAACTCAGCGTGTCAGGCAGCCTCTCTGGAGAACATGGATAGAACGGGCAGGACGGTGGCACAGCGGTAGAGTTGCTGCCTTACTGCACCAGAAATCCGGGTTTGATCCTGACTACGGGCGCTGTCTGTGCGGAGTTTGTACGTTCTTCCCGTGACCTGCGTGGGTTTTCTCTGGGATCTTTGCTTTCCTCCCACACTCCAAAGACGTGCAGGTCTGTAGGTTTATTGGCTTGGTGTAAGTGTAAACTGTCCCTAGTGTGTGTAGGATAGTGCTAGTGTGCGGGGATCGCTGGTCGGCGCCGACTCGGTGGGTCACATTGTACCTCTACATTAAACCAAAGGTGGTGTTTCGGGTTGAGACTCCCTCTTCAGACTGACCTTTCCCCAGTTCATTTGTTTCGTTCCCGACGGGTGACCCCTGGGATTAGCGTGTGTTCAGTAAGCTGGACATGGTGGAGTTGTACACCCACTGAGCCTTGTTGATGGATGGGGCCTGTTATTAAGCAGCAGGTGACAGCTGAAATTGAGTTTTGGCCTCCCTGTGATGTTCTGACAGTCACTGGCTCTTGTGTAGCTTGTGCAGCCGATGGTTTTAATGTGAATGCAACACGTTCCTGGCATTCCTCCAGCAGGCATTTTAAACTCCAGCGTGCCTTTGTGTTTGACCACCATTCCTAATTAAAAAATGCAATAAATCATCAGGGAATCATCAGCCTGCTAGCAAGTTTCTTCATTGTTTTTACAGCGCTTGGTAATGCAGGAAGATCAATTGTTTATTATGATGATGTGAGGAATAGGAGTAGAATTAGTCCCATTCGGCCCATCAAGTCTACTCCGCCATTCAATCATGGCTGATCTATCTCTCCCTCCTAACCCCATTCTCCTGCCTTCTCCCCATAACCTCTGACACCCGCCAATTCACTGGATGAATTTAAAAGAGAGTTAGATAGAGCTCTAGGAGCTAGTGGAATCAAAGGATATGGGGAGAAGGCAGGCACGGGTTACTGATTGTAGATGATCAGCCATGATCACAATGAATGGCGGTGCTGGCTCGAAGGGCCAATACTAGAGGAGCAAGATGAACCACTCCGTCGAAATCGCCTCTACTGAAGTGTAGTCCGCAAAGGAGCGGAACATCCGCCATTTTAGTAAGCAAAACCCGCCGTCCGCTCTGCCTCTCGCAGTGTAATCAGTGTTGTGGGGGAACAGTATGTGTGATGATACCATCAAAATGCAGAATTTAACTCATCTACCAATTCACAGAAAATGTTTCTGCAAGTTTCTGCCTACTGAAATGGCGCCGTGACACACTACAGTTTTTAGGGTGGAGTGGTCTATTGTCTTTGTTTGTGTGCGCGTGTGCTAACCGTGGATGTGTGGTGTGTTACAGACGCTGATTGTGCCCCTGCGTTGTTGATGGTGCGTGGGCCTGGACTGAGCTGATGGTGCGTGATGGAGTTGAAGGTGTGGGTCGATGGAGTCCAGCGCATCGTGTGCGGTGTCACCGAGGCCACAACCTGCCAGGAGGTGGTCATTGCCCTCGCCCAGGCAATCGGTAAGCTGCTGATGCCCGGGGCACCCTGTTTGCGGGTGTGAGCGGGGCCAGACCAGCCAGCCTCTCGTCCGACCGGGAGCCATTTCCCTTCACCGTTTAGCCATTCAGTGTTTAGATTAGACGGGTGGCGCAGCGGTAGAGTTGCTGCCTTTCAGCGCCCGAGACCCGGGTTCCATCCTGACTGCGGGCGCTGTCTGTACGGAGTTTGCACGTTTTCCCCGTGACCTGCGAGGGTTTTCTCCGATATCTTCGTTTTCCTCCCGCACTCCAAAGACGTGCAGATTTGTTGGTTAATTGGCTTGGTGCAAATGTAACTTTTCTCTGTTGTGTGTACGTAGGGTAGTGTTAGTGTGCGGGGATCGCTGGTCAGTGCAGACTCGGTGGGCCGAAGGGCCTGATTCCACGCTGCATCTCTAAACTAAACTAATATTACTTTAGTTTAGAAATACAATGCAGAAGCAAGCCAGTCAGCTCACCGAGTCCGCACTGACCAGCGATCGCCGCACACTAACACTATCCTACACACACAGAAGGGACAGTTTACAATCGTACCAAACTAATTAACCTACAAACCTGTACGTCTTTGGAGTGTGGGAGGAAACCGGAGCGACCGGAGAAAACCCACGTGATCACGGGGAGAACGTACAAACTCCGTACAGACAGCACCCGTAGTCAGGATGGAACCTGGGTCTCGGGCGCTGTAAGGCAGCAACTCTATCGCTGCGCCACCGTGCTGCCTTGTCCACGTTCTGTCCACAAGTGGAATCCAAGCATGGCCACAGTGTCTTGGGTCTGAGCTGTGCTTGCCTTGCCCATTCTACGGTAGTTAACCTGCAAGTCGAATCAGTAGTAAGGAAGGCAAATGCAATGCCAGCATTTATTTCGAGTACACTAGAATATTAAAAACAGGGATGTAATGCTGAGGCTCTATAAGGAACTGGTCAGACCACATTTAGGGTCTTGTGAGCCACGTTGGGCACCATATCTCAGGAAGGATTTGCTGTCTCTGGAGAGGGTCCAGAGGAGGTTTACGAGAATGATCCCAGGAATGAGTGGGTTAGCACATGGTGAGCGTTTGACAGCACTGGGCCTGTACTCGCTGGAGCTTAGAAGAATGAGGAGGGACCTCATTGAAACTTACCGAAAAGTGAAGGGCCTGGATAGTGGATGTGGACTATTGGTAGAGTCTAGGACCAGAGCACATAGCCACAGAATAAAAGATGTACCTTTAGAAATGAGGTGAGGAAGAGTTTCTTTAGTCCGAAGGTGGTGAATCTGTGGAACTCATGGTCACAGAAGGCTGTGGAGGCCAAATCATTGGATATTTCTAAGGCGGGGATTGCTAGATTCCTGATCAGTACGGGTGTCAGAGGTTATGGGGAGAAGGCAGGAGAGTGGAGTTGAGAGGGAGAGATAGATCAGCCATGATTGAATGGTGGAGTAGACTTGATGGGCCGAATGGCCTAAATCTGTTCCTATAGCTTATGAACATGAACAGTTTGCTGTGTGAGCAACTTGTGGCTGATTGGGCGGTCACGGTGGCGCAGCGGTAGAGTTGCTGCCTTACAGCGAATGCAGCACCGAAGACCCGGGTTCGATCCCGACTACGGTGCTGTCTGTACGGAGTTTGCACGTTCTCCCCGTGACCTGCATGGGTTTTTCTCCGAGTCCTTCGGTTTCCTCTCACACTCCAAAGACGTACAGGTAATTGGCTTGGTAAATGTAAAAATTGTCCCTAGTGGGTGTAGGATAGTGTTAGTGTGCGGGGATCGCTGGGCGGCGCGGACCTGTTGGGCCGAAGGGCCTGTTTCCGCGCTATATCTTTAAACTAAACTAGGCTTCAATGGTGAACCCCTCACTTGTCTCTTGGATGTTATATAATCAACTGCACTGGGTCCTGGCGAGCTCTTTCCTCCCAGTTTCTGTTACTGTCAGTTGGTTTACAAGTTAACCGTGAAATTATTTCTTGTCCCACTTGCTTACTTATCAGTCCAATATTGTTCCCTCGACACACTGTAGCCACTGGCAATGTGTTTATGCACACTGACAAATGTGCCTGGTCAGCTAAGGTCTAGTACGTCAGGTAATTGAACTTCATGGACCATAGGGGAACAGTGAAAACAGATATCTTTGAGAAACTGCAGATGCTAGGTTTTATTTGGGGATACAGCGCGGAAACAGGCCCTGTCGGCCCACCGAGTCTGCACCGCCCAGCGATCCCCCCTGCTCAACCTCTCCCTTTAGGTAGAGTTGCTGCCTTCCAGCGAATGCAGCGCCAGAGACCCAGGTTCCATCCCGACTACCGGATCTGTCTGTAAGTTCTCCCCGTGACCTGCGTGGGTTTTCTCCGGGTGCTCCAGTTTCCCACCACACTACAAAGACGTACAGGTTTGCAGGTTAATTGGCTTTGGTAAATGTAAAAATTGTCCTTAGTGTGTGTAAAAATTGTCCCTGGTGTTAATGTGCGGGGATCGCTGGTCGGCGTGGACCCGGTGAGCCAAAAGGGCCTGTTTCCGCGCTGTATCTCTACACTAAGCACAGGCCCCTGAGTCTGGCAACATCCTCGTTCATCTTCTTCCTTCTTTCCTGCTTGACAACGTCTTTCCTACAACATGGTGCCCAAAGCTGAACACCACACTCCAAATGTGGCCCTCACCAATGTCTTATACAACTGTAACATGACCTCCCAGCTTCTATATTCAGTGCTCTGACTGACGAAGGACAGGAATCCTAATCTTAGAATGTACTGATTTCAGTTTGGGGCAGTTTGGGTATAGTGAAGATAGTAGGTTGGCAAAGGCGGGGGGGGGGGAGGTGTTTGATGGGCAGATGATTGGATCAAAGGCCAGGGAAGGCGGCACGGTGGCACAGTGGTAGAGTCGCTGCCTTACAGCGCCAGTGACCCGAGTTCGATCCCGACTACGGGTGCTGTCTGCAAGGAGTTTGTACGTTCTCCCCGTGACCAGGGTGGGTTTTCTTCGGGTGCTCCGGTTTCCTCCCACACTCCAAAGACGTACAGGTTTGCAAGGTTAATTGGCTTTGGTAAAAATTGTAAATTGTTCCTAGTGTGTGTTGGATAGTGTTAATGTGTGGGGATCGCCGGTCAGCAGGACTCGGTGGGCCGAAGGGCCTGTTTCCGCGCTGTACCACTTGAACTAAACTAAACTAAGATGAAAAAGCAAGGTGTCAGACAAAAGGATTGAAGACGTGCTAATTGTGAAGCAAGAGGTAGGAATATAAGTGGAGTGGGGAGGGAGGGGAGTAATAGGTGGGGCTGAGAGGAGGGGGAGGGGGGTTTGGGAAACAAAGTGGGTCGTGGGGGAGAAATGAGGGGGAGGTTGGTATTATTAGGGGTCACCTCTGAAATGTGGCTTTAAGCACGACTTGCAGCCCTGACTCACAACTCAATGTTTCAGAAGCATGTGAAGTGTTTTCGTTGTTGAAATGTAGAGAATGCAGTAATCTTTCAGCAAAAGGTCATTAGGAGTTGCAGCAAGATAAAGGACCCTGTTATCAGTAGCAGTGTTGTCAACAGAGGGATGAGTATTAACTGGATTAGAAACATAGAATCAGAGAAAATAGGTGCAGGAGTCGGCCCTTCGAGCCAGCACCGACCGCCATTCAATATGATCATGGCTGATCACCCAGAATCAGTATCCCGTTCCTGCTTTCTCCCCATATCCCTTGATTCTGTTAGCCCCAAGAGCTCTATCTAACTCTCTCTTGAATACATCCAGTGAATTGGCCTCCACTGCCTTCTGCGGCAGAGAATTCCACAGATTCACAACTCTCTGGGTGGAAAGGTTTTTCCTCATCTCAGTCCAAAATGGCCTCCCCTTATTCTTAAACTGTGACCCCTGGTTCTGGACTCCCCCAACATTGGGAACATTTTTCCTGCATCTCGCCTGTCCAATCCCTTAAGAATTTTATATGTTTCTATAAGATCCCCTCTCATCCTTCTACATTCCAGTGAATATAAGCCCGGTCGACCCATTCTTTCATCATCTAGAGCATCTAGCTGCTCTAGATGTCAACTTATTTACATCGCTGCTCTAGATGTCAACTTATTTACATTTCTATTGCACCCGCTGTTCTAGATGTCAACTTATTTACATCGGCGAAACCAAGCGCAGGCTCGGCGATCGCTTCGCTGAACACCTGCGCTCGGTCCGCATTAACCAAATTGATCTCCTGGTGGCCGAGCACTTTAACTCCCCCTCCCATTCCCAGTCTGACCTTTCTGTCATGGGCCTCCTCCAGTGCCATAGTGAGGCCCACCGGAAATTGGAGGAACAGCACCTCATATTTCGCCTGGGCAGTTTGCAGCCCAGTGGTATGAACATCGACTTCTCCAACTTTAGATAGTTCCTCTGTCCCTCCCTTCCCCTCCTCCTTCCCAGATCTCCCTCTATCTTTCTGTCTCCACCTATATCCTTCCTTTGTCCCGCCCCCCTGACATCAGTCTGAAGAAGGGTCTCGACCCGAAACGTCACCCATTCCTTCTCTCCCGAGATGCTGTCTGACCTGCTGAGTTACTCCAGCATTTTGTGAATAAATCGATTTGTACCAGCATCTGCAGTTATTTTCTTATACCATTCTTTCATCATATGTCAGTCCCGTTAGTGTGAGGACTGGCATGGTTTGGAACAGCTCTGTGACTTTCTACTTCACCTCTCTCTCATCTGACCATGCTTCTGGCCTTTAGTTTAGTTTGGAGACACAGTGCGGAAACAGGCCTTTTGGCCTACCGAGTCCTTGCCGACCAGCGATCCCTGCACACCAGCACTGTCCTACACTAGGGACAATTTACAATTATACCAAAGCCAATTAACCTACAAACCTGCACGTCTTTGGAACGTGAGAGGAAACGGGAGCACCCGGAGAAAACTCACGCAGGTCACGGGGAGAACGTACAAACTCTGTACAGACAGCACCCCTAGTCAGGATGGAACCAGGGTCTCTGGTGCTGTGAGGCAGCAACTCTACCGCTGTGCCACCCGAGGCAGCAACAGTCCAGCACTGACTAACGAGGTGCAATGTGTCAATAGACCACAGGTGCAGGAGTAGGCCATTCAGCCCTTCATCCCAGCACCACCATTCGATGTGATCATGGCTGATCATTCTCAATCAGTACCCCATTCCTGCCCTCTCCCCATACCCCCTGACTCCGCTATCATTAAGAGCTCTATCTAGATCTCTATTGAAAGCATCCAGAGAATTGGCCTCCACTGCCTTCTGAGGCAGAGAATTCCACTGATTTACAACTCTCTGACTGAAAAAGTTTTTCCTTACCTCCGTTCTAAATGGCCTACCCCTTATTCTTAAATATGGACCCAGTGGAGTGCTGGTCTCCAGTCCCCAGAGAGAGGGGGTACACCTCCTGGGTCAGACCGGTGAGAGTGCCTCCCACAATCAGTCTGCAAGGCGAATCGTGAACTGATCCAAGAGTCACGGGGTCACGGACTGGTCGGCGCGGACTCCGCGGGCCGAAGGGCCTGTTTCTGCGCTGTATCTCGAAGCTAAACTAAGCTGAAGTCACACAGACGCTCACATCACAAGCCACCCACGCCCCCGCTGTTAAACAAAGCCGCCAGGGCCGCTGCCTCACGGCACCAGAGACCTGGGTTCGATCCTGACCTAGGGTGCTATCTGTGTGTGTGGAGTGTCTAGCTGCTCTAGATGTCAACTTATTTACATCGCTGCTCTAGATGTCAACTTATTTACATTTCTATTGCACCCGCTGTTCTAGATGTCAACTTATTTACATCGGCGAAACCAAGCGCAGGCTCGGCGATCGCTTCGCTGAACACCTGCGCTCGGTCCGCATTAACCAAATTGATCTCCTGGTGGCCGAGCACTTTAACTCCCCCTCCCATTCCCAGTCTGACCTTTCTGTCATGGGCCTCCTCCAGTGCCATAGTGAGGCCCACCGGAAATTGGAGGAACAGCACCTCATATTTCGCCTGGGCAGTTTGCAGCCCAGTGGTATGAACATCGACTTCTCCAACTTTAGATAGTTCCTCTGTCCCTCCCTTCCCCTCCTCCTTCCCAGATCTCCCTCTATCTTTCTGTCTCCACCTATATCCTTCCTTTGTCCCGCCCCCCTGACATCAGTCTGAAGAAGGGTCTCGACCCGAAACGTCACCCATTCCTTCTCTCCCGAGATGCTGTCTGACCTGCTGAGTTACTCCAGCATTTTGTGAATAAATCGATTTGTACCAGCATCTGCAGTTATTTTCTTATACCATTCTTTCATCATATGTCAGTCCCGTTAGTGTGAGGACTGGCATGGTTTGGAACAGCTCTGTGACTTTCTACTTCACCTCTCTCTCATCTGACCATGCTTCTGGCCTTTAGTTTAGTTTGGAGACACAGTGCGGAAACAGGCCTTTTGGCCTACCGAGTCCTTGCCGACCAGCGATCCCTGCACACCAGCACTGTCCTACACTAGGGACAATTTACAATTATACCAAAGCCAATTAACCTACAAACCTGCACGTCTTTGGAACGTGAGAGGAAACGGGAGCACCCGGAGAAAACTCACGCAGGTCACGGGGAGAACGTACAAACTCTGTACAGACAGCACCCCTAGTCAGGATGGAACCAGGGTCTCTGGTGCTGTGAGGCAGCAACTCTACCGCTGTGCCACCCGAGGCAGCAACAGTCCAGCACTGACTAACGAGGTGCAATGTGTCAATAGACCACAGGTGCAGGAGTAGGCCATTCAGCCCTTCATCCCAGCACCACCATTCGATGTGATCATGGCTGATCATTCTCAATCAGTACCCCATTCCTGCCCTCTCCCCATACCCCCTGACTCCGCTATCATTAAGAGCTCTATCTAGATCTCTATTGAAAGCATCCAGAGAATTGGCCTCCACTGCCTTCTGAGGCAGAGAATTCCACTGATTTACAACTCTCTGACTGAAAAAGTTTTTCCTTACCTCCGTTCTAAATGGCCTACCCCTTATTCTTAAATATGGACCCAGTGGAGTGCTGGTCTCCAGTCCCCAGAGAGAGGGGGTACACCTCCTGGGTCAGACCGGTGAGAGTGCCTCCCACAATCAGTCTGCAAGGCGAATCGTGAACTGATCCAAGAGTCACGGGGTCACGGACTGGTCGGCGCGGACTCCGCGGGCCGAAGGGCCTGTTTCTGCGCTGTATCTCGAAGCTAAACTAAGCTGAAGTCACACAGACGCTCACATCACAAGCCACCCACGCCCCCGCTGTTAAACAAAGCCGCCAGGGCCGCTGCCTCACGGCACCAGAGACCTGGGTTCGATCCTGACCTAGGGTGCTATCTGTGTGTGTGGAGTTTGTCCGTCCGTCTCCCTGCGACCTGCGTGGGTTTTCCCCGGGTCCTCCAATGTCCTCCCACACTCCGAAGGCGTACAGGTTTGGAGGTTAATTTGGCTTCAATAAAAATTGTAAATTGGCCCTAGTGTGTAGCATTGTGCATGTCAAGTCAAGTCAAGTCAAATTTATTTGTCACATACACATACTCGATGTGCAGTGAAATGAAAGTGGCAATGCCTGCGGGTTGTGCACAAAAAGAATTACAGCATATAAATAAAGTTAATAAGTTACTAAACATAGCACAAAAAGTGTCGACAAAAATTTAGTCTCTGGGGTTATAAAAATTGACAGTCCTGATGGCCTGTGGGAAGAAGCTCCGTCTCATCCTCTCCGTTTTCACAGCGTGACAGCGGAGACGTTTGCCTGATCGTAGCATCTGGAACAGTCCGTTACTGGCGTGGCAGGGGTCCCTCATGATCTTGCTTGCTCTGGATCTGCACCTCCTGATGTATAGGTCCTGCAGGGGGACGAGTGTAGTTCCCATGGTGCGTTCTGCCGAATGCACTACTCTCTGCAGGGCCATCCTGTCCTGGGCAGAGCTGTTCCCAAACCAGACTGTAATGTTGCCGGACAGGATGCTCTCTACAGCCCCAGAGTAGAAGCAATGAAGGATCCTCAGCGACACGCTGAATTTCCTCAGTTGTCTAAGGTGGTAAAGGCGCTGCTTAGCCTTACCCACCAGTGCGGCAATGTGCGTTGCCCACGTCAGATCCTCTGCGATACGGACTCCCAAGTATTTGAAACTGCTCACCCTATCCACAATAGACCCATTTATCTCGAGTGGCGTGTACGTCCTTGGATGTTTAGCCCTTCTGAAGTCCACAATCAGCTCCTTTGTTTTAGTGACATTCAAGAGGAGGCTATTGTCCTGACACCAGAGTGCCAGATCAGCCACCTCCTCCCGGTAGGCCTTCTCATCGTTGTTGGAGATCCGGCCCACCACCACAGTGTCATCAGCAAACTTGATGATGGAGTTTGAGCTGAACCTGGCCCCACAGTCATGTGTGTACAGGGAGTACAGTAGGGGGCTAAGGACGCAGCCCTGGGGGGATCCTATGTTCAGGGTGAGGGAGCTAGATGTGTGTTCCCCCATCCTGACCACTTGGGGCCTGGCAGTGAGAAAGTCCAGGACCCAGGCACACAGAGGGGTGCTAAGCCCCAGTTCCAGCAGCTTCTCAACCAGTCTGCTGGGGACTATTGTGTTGAATGCTGAACTAAAGTCAATGAACAGCATCCTCACATAGCCCCCCTGGCTGTCCAGATGAGAGAGAGCGGTGTGTAGAACCTGGGAGACCGCATCATCCGTGGACCTGTTCGGACGGTATGCGAACTGTAGTGGGTCCATGTTGCGAGGAAGGAGGGCGCAGATGTGCTTCTTAACTAGCCTCTCAAAGCATTTCATGACAACCGAGGTGAGGGCCACCGGTCGGTAGTCATTTAAGCACGCTGGAGAGGCATTCTTTGGCACCGGTACAATGATGGTACAGGGTACAATGGTGTACAGGGTGATCGAGGTCGGTGCGGACTCAGTGGGTCGATGGGCCTAGTGTGTAGCATAGTGCAAGTGTACAGGGTGATCGAGGTCGGTGCGGACTCAGTGGGCCGATGGACCTGTTTCCACGCTGTATCTCAAAAATAAACCGATAAATGATCTGTAATGTAGAAATAAGGAGCTGCAGGTGCAAAATGAAACTGCTTTAGTGTGAATAAGAGTCCATGTTCTCCTGAAATGCTGTGTGCAGGGAGGAACTGCAGGGGCTAGTTTACACCAAAGACAGACACAAAAGGCTGGAGTAACTCAGCGGGTCAGGCAGCCTCTCTGGGTCTGAAGACCGCCTCGACCCTGAAACGTCGTCTATTCCTTTTCTCCAGAGAAGCTGCCTGACCCTGTGACTTACAGAAGGCTGTGCAAGCTAAGTCAATAGACAATAGACAATAGACAACAGGTGCAGGAGTAGGCCATTCAGCCCTTCGAGCCAGCACTGCCATTCAATGCGATCATGGCTGATCACTCTCAATCAGTACCCCGTTCCTGCCTTCTCCCCATACCCCCTAACTCCGCTATCCTTAAGAGCTCTATCCAGCTCTCTCTTGAAAGCATCCAACGAACTGGCCTCCACTGCCTTCTGAGGCAGAGAATTCCACACCTTCACCACCCTCTGACTGAAAAAGTTCTTCCTCATCTCCGTTCTAAATGGCCTACCCCTTATTCTTAAACTGTGGCCCCTTGTTCTGGACTCCCCCAACATTGGGAACATGTTATCTGCCTCTAATGTGTCCAATCCCCTAATTATCTTATATGTTTCAATAAGATCCCCCCTCATCCTTCTAAATTCCAGTGTATACAAGCCCAATCGCTCCAGCCTTTCAACATACGACAGTCCCGCCATTCCGGGAATTAACCTAGTGAACCTACGCTGCACGCCCTCCATAGCAAGAATATCCTTCCTCAAATTTGGAGACCAAAACTGCACACAGTACTCCAGGTGCGGTCTCACCAGGGCCCGGTACAACTGTAGAAGGACCTCTTTGCTCCTATACTCAACTCCTCTTGTTACGAAGGTCAACATTCCATTGGCTTTCTTCACTGCCTGCTGTACCTGCACGCTTCCTTTCATTGACTGATGCACTAGGACACCCAGATCTCGTTGAACTCCCCCTCCTCCTAACTTGACACCATTCAGATAATAATCTGCCTTTCTATTCTTGCTTCCAAAGTGAATAACCTCACACTTATCTACATTAAACTGCATCTGCCATGTATCCGCCCACTCACACAACCTGTCCAAGTCACCCTGCAGCCTTATTGCATCTTCCTCACAATTCACACTACCCCCCAACTTAGTATCATCTGCAAATTTGCTAATGGTACTTTTAATCCCTTCGTCTAAGTCATTAATGTATATCGTAAATAGCTGGGGTCCCAGCACCGAACCTTGCGGTACCCCACTGGTCACTGCCTGCCATTCCGAAAGGGACCCATTTATCCCCACTCTTTGCTTTCTGTCTGTCAACCAATTTTCTATCCATGTCAGTACCCTACCCCCAATACCATGTGCCCTAATTTTGCCCACTAATCTCCTATGTGGGACCTTGTCGAAGGCTTTCTGAAAGTCGAGGTACACCACATCCACTGACTCTCCCTTGTCAATTTTCCTAGTTACATCCTCAAAAAATTCCAGTAGATTTGTCAAGCATGATTTCCCCTTCATAAATCCATGCTGACTCGGAATGATCCCGTTACTGCTATCCAAATGCTCAGCAATTTCGTCTTTTATAATTGACTCCAGCATCTTCCCCACCACTGATGTCAGACTAACTGGTCTATAATTACCCGTTTTCTCTCTCCCTCCTTTCTTAAAAAGTGGGATAACATTTGCTATCCTCCAATCCACAGGAACTGATCCTGAATCTATAGAACATTGAAAAATGATCTCCAATGCTTCCACTATTTCTAGAGCCACCTCCTTAAGTACTCTGGGATGCAGACCATCAGGCCCTGGGGATTTATCAGCCTTCAGTCCCATCAGTCTACCCAAAACCATTTCCTGCCTAATGTGGATTTCCTTCAGTTCCTCCATCACCCTAGGTTCTCCGGCCCCTAGAACATTTGGGAGATTGTGTGTATCTTCCTCAGTGAAGACAGATCCAAAGTAACGGTTTAACTCGTCTGCAGAGATAGACAAATTCTTGATTAGTACGGGTGTCGGGGGTTATGAGGAGAAGGCAGGAGAAAGGGGTTAGGAGGGAGAGATAATAGGAAAATAACTGCAGATGCTGGTTCAAATTGAAGGTAGACACAAAATGCTGGAGTAACTCAGCGGGTCAGGCAGCATCTCAGGAGAGAAGGAATGGGTGACGTTTCGGGTCGAGACCCTTCTTCAGACTGATGTCAGGGGCGGGACAAAGATAGGATGTAGTCAGAGACAGGAAAACAGTGGGAGAAGGGGGAGGGGAAAGAGAGGGACAGAGGAACTATCTGAAGTTAGAGAAGGCAATGTTAATATATAGATCAGCCTTGATTGAATGACAGCACAGACTTGAAGGGCTGAATGGCCTAATTCTGCTCCTATCACTTATTACTCCAGCATTTAGTGTCAGACTTCTCCTGAGAAGCTGCCTGGCCCGCCGGTTTACTCCAGCACTGACTAACGAGCTGCAATGTGCAGGAAGGAAGTGCAGGTGCTGGTTTAAACCGCAGACAGACGCAAAGTGCTGGAGTGATTCAGCGGGACAGGCAGCATCACTGGGGAGAAGGGATGGGTGGTGTATCGGGGCCGAGACCCTCGTGCAGCGCTGTTAATGTGCCCTTTGTGTCCACACAGGGAGGACTGGTCGGTACACGCTGATCGAGAAGTGGAGGGAGACAGAGCGCCACCTGGCCCCTCACGCCAGCCCGCTGGGGGCCCTGAGTAAGTGGGGCCAGTACGCCAGCGACGTGCAGCTGATCCTGCGGCGCACGGGGCCCTCCCTGAGCGAGCGGCCCTCGTCTGACATTGCGGGCCGTGGCCCCGAGAGAACGTTGTACCGGCAGAGCCTGCCGCCCCTGGCCAAGCTCAGGCCCCAGAATGACCGGTCGCTGAGGAGGAAGGAGCCCAAGAGGAAGTCCTTGACTTTCACCGGGGGCCCAAAGGGCTACGTGGACGTTTTCGGCAAGTGCAAGGACTCGGAGGCGAGGCAGCAGGGCACGGCCCCCAGAGGCGGCCTGGACGACTTCAGGCGGGTAGTCCAGCGCCAGAAGGAGAGGCTGCAGGCCCTGGACAGGCAGCTGGAGTCCAGCCGGGAGGAGACCAGGCACTGGGAGGGGAAGGCCGGCTCCCGCGTGGAAGAGGAGGTGGTCAGGTTGCAGCAGCGCATCAGGAAGAACGAGGTGGAGATCGAGGAGGAGGAGTTCTGGGAGAACGAGTGGCAGATCGAGCAGGAAAACGAGCGGCAGCTGAAGGAGCAACTGGAGGAGGTGAGGCGACGCATCAGGGACTCCGAGCAGAAACTGCAGGAGTGCGCGCACACCATCCAGAAGATGGAGAACGGCATCGAGGCGGAGAAGCTGCAGCAGGAGCTGCAAGGGGCGCAGGTCAACGAGGAGGAGGTGAAGGGGAATGTGGTCAAAATCAGGAAGGACATCGAGCTGAAGTATCAGCACAGCACCAGGCTACAGAACAGCTTGCGGGCCGTGGAGAGAACTTTGGGTCAAGTCAATAAAAAGCTTCAGGTAACATTCTCAGGTTCGGGTTTGCGCGGCACGGTGGCGCAGCGGTAGAGTTGCTGCCTTACAGCGAATGCAGCGCTGGAGACCCGGGTTTCATCCCGACCACCGGTGCTGTCTGTAAGGAGTTTGTACGTTCTCCCCGTGACCTGCGTGGGTTTTCTCCGAGATCTTCGGTTTCCTCCCACACTCCAAAGACATGCAGGTTTGCAGGTTAATTGGCTTGGTAAATGTAAAAATTGGCCCTAGGGTGGTGTTGATGTGCGGGGATCGCTGGTCCGCACGGACCCAGTGGGCTGAAAGGGCCTGTTTCTGCGCTGTATCTCTAAACTAAACTAAACTAAACATCAGGATCGTTCAAAATGCATCTGAACCAGTTGGGTTTTTAATGAGAATCAGAAAAACCGCAGGCGCGAGAAATGGCAGATGGAGTTTAATGCTGATAAGTGTGAGGTGCTGCATTTTGGAAGGACAAATCAAAATAGGACGTACAGGGTAAATGGTAGGGTATTGAGGAATGCAGTGGAACAGAGGGATCTGGGAATAACTGTGCATTGTTCCCTGAAGGTGGAATCTCATGTGGATAGGGTGGTGAAGAAGGCGTTTGGTATGCTTGCCTTTATAAATCAGAGCATCGAATATAGAAGTTGGGATGTAATGTTAAAATTGTACAGGGCATTGGTGAGGCCGAATCTGGAGTATGGTGTGCAGTTCTGGTCGGCAAATTATAGGAAGGATGTCAACAAAATGGAGAGGGTACAGAGGAGATTTACTAGAATGTTGCCTGGGTTTCAGCACTTAAGCTACAGAGAGAGGTTGAACAGGTTGGGTCTTTATTCTTTGGAGCGTAGAAGGTTGAGGGGGGACTTGATAGAGGTTTTTAAAATTTTAAGAGGGACGGACAGAATTGACGTGGGTAGGCTTTTCCCTTTGAGAGTGGGGAAGATTCCAACAAGGGGACATAGCTTCAGAATTAAGGGACAAAAGTTTAGGGGTAACATGAGGGGGAACTTCTTTACTCAGAGGGTGGTGGCTGTATGGAATGGGCTTCCGGTGGAAGTGGTGGAGGCAGGCTCGATTTTATTATTTAAGAGTAAATTGGATAGGTATATGGATGGGAGAGGATTGGAGGGTTATGGTCTGAGAGCAGGTAGATGAGACTAGGTCAGAGAAAGTGGTCGGCGTGGACTGGTAGGGCCGAACGGGCCTGTTTCCGTGCTGTAATTGTTATATGGTTATATGGTTTTAAATCTGCAATAAAAGCACAAAATAGCTGGAAACATTTAGCGAGAAACAGAATTAGAGTTACTGTCTTGGGGTGCACACCCTTCTCCACAAGGATCTTTCAGGCCGAACCTCCATAGATGCCACCTGACCTGCTGAGTGTTCCTAGTGTCTTCTGAGTTTATTTTGGATTTTCAGAGTCTGTAGTTGTTCAATTTACAAGTCATTTTCGATGGCAAGTTTTCCTTTCCAGTGGCAGCCCATGTACAATGTAAGCTTTCACAATGGAAATGGAGGCTGGTCATTGTCTAAGCCGGCCCCACCGTTCATGTTCTACGCCTTAATCGTCTTGAACCGGTGGGGTAACCTACCCCTATATATTGTCACGTATCTACTGTAGCGGCACGGTAGCGCAGCGGTAGAGTTGCTGCTTTACAGCGAATGCAGCGCTGGAGACTCAGGTTCGATCCTGACTACGGGTGCTGCACTGTAAGGAGTTTGTACGTTCTTCCCGTGACCTGCGTGGGTTTTCTCCGAGATCTTCGGTTTCCTCCCACACTCCAAAGACGTACAGGTATGTAGGTTAATTGGCTGGGTAAAATGTAAAAATTGTCCCTAAATTGTGTAGGATAGTGTTAATGTACGGGGATCGCTGGGCGGCACGGACTTGGAGGGCCGAAAAGGCCTGTTTCCGGCTGTATATATATGATATGATATGATATGATATGACACTGTATCCGCTGTTCAAGATGTGGACTCTTGTACATCGGCGAGACCAAGCGTAGACTGGGCGATCATTTTGCTGAACACCTCTGCTCGGTCCGCCTGAACCTACCTGATCTCCCGGTTGCTCAACACTTAAATCCCCTTCCCATTCCCACACTGACCTTTCTGTCCTCGGTCTCCTCCATTGTCAGAGTGAGACTAAACGCAAATTGGAGGAACAGCATCTCATATTTCGCTTGGGCTGCGAAATAGAGTGAGAATAAGTTGATTTCTCTCACTTATAACCTCGGCATCCCCTCTCTCTCTATCCCTCCCCCACCCAAGTCGCACCAGCTTCTCGTTTTCACCCAACAACCAGCTAACAATGGCCCGTTTCCTTTATCATCGTTACTTTTTTTGCATATCTTTCATTCATTGTTCTTTATCTCTCCACATCACTGTCTATATCTCTCGAAGGTAGGCACAAAATGCTGGTGCAACTCAGCGGGTCAGGCAGCATCTCAGCAGACAAGGAATGGGCGACGTTTGGGGTCGAGACCCTTCTTCAGTCTGATGTCAGGGGAGGGGGCGGGACAAAGATAGGATGCAGTTGGAGACAGGAAGACTAGTGGGAGAACTGGGAAGGGGGAGAGGAAAGTGAGGGACAGAGGAACTATCTGAAGTTGGAGAATGTTCATACCGCTGGGGTGTAAGCTGCCCCTGCGAGTTTCCTCTACTTTGAAGTATGTCTATATCTCTCGTTTCCCTCATCCCCAACCAGTCTGAAGAAGGGTCTCGACCCGAAACGTCGCCCATTCCTTCTCTCCAGAGATGCTGCCTGCCCCGCTGAGTTACTCCAGCATTTTATGTCTGTCTTCGGTTTAAATCAGCATCTGCAGTTCCTTCGCACACATCGTGTGGCGATGTGCCTGGGCTGGGTTTCATGGAGTGGCGTTCCTGCTTGCCCTCACTGTTTAGATTCCTAGCTCTGCTGCACATATCCATGGGGAACATGGAGCTGATTTATTTTCAGTGTTTGTGGGCGGGGAACTTGACCAGGGTTTGTGCGATGTAATCAGATCCTTTGTGGAGCGACAGATTTTTTAAATATACATCAAAAAAAACTTTATTCCAGTAATAAATATTTACAAAAACATTTTATTTTCCGAAACTCCATCCGACATTCCCGGAGGTTACACATTCAATGCAGATATTTATTGCCGAATTTACACAGAATCCCTTATTTGGAGGGGCGTCTCTCTCCACCACACCCTGCCCCCCATGTCCAGCAGCGGAAGGACCCTTGACTGTGGTCCTCCCCCACAGGGCCTTGGCGTTGGCTGCACCGAGCTTCAGTGCGTCCCTCAGCACGTACTCCTGCAGTCTGCAGCGGGCCAGTCGGCAACATTCCCCAACGGGCAGCTCGCTCCGCTGGGAGGCCAACAAAGCTCGGGCAGACCAAAGAGCGTCTTTCACCGAGTTGATGACCTTCCAGCAGCACTCGATGTCAGTCTCCGAATGCGTCCCTGGGAACAGTCCGTAGATCACAGAGACGGAGCTGCTCGGAATAAATCGTGACAGGGACCCCTGCAGACCTCTCCAGACTCTCTTGGCAAATCCACACTCTGTGAAGAGGTGGGCCACCGTCTCCTCTCCATAGCTGCCGTCCCGAGGGCAGCGTGCGCTGGTAGTGAGGTTCCGGCGGTGCAGGAAGGATCTGACTGGGAGGGCTCCCCTCACCGTCAGCCAAGCCAGGTCTTGGTGCTTGTTGGTGAGTTCTGGCGATGAGGCATTTTGCCAGACAAGCTGGGCAGTCTGCTCTGGGAACCACGCCTCAGGATCCATGGAGTCATCCCCCTGCAGTGCCTGCAGGACGTTCCGTGCTGACCACTGCCGATGGACTTGTGGTCAAAGGTGTTGGTCCGGAAGAATCTTTCCACGAGCGACAGATGGTTCGGCAATGTCCAGCTGACTGGCACATTGCGTGGCATCTGCGCCAGGCCCATCCTTCGCAACACCGGGGACAGGTAGAACCTCAGCAGGTAGTGGCACTTGGTGCCCACGTGCCTTGGCTCTACGCTCCGCCTGATGCAGCCACACACGAAGGTGGCCATGAAGGAAGGTAAATCACTCCTCTCCACAAAACCGCTGGAAACACTGACACTTGACACCTAGGGTTGCCGACTGTCCCGTATTAGCCTGGACGTCCCGCATTTTGGGCTAAATTAGTTTGTCCCGTACGGGACCGCCCTTGTCCCGTATTAATAGAGTTGCCAACTTCCTCGCTCCCAAATACGGGACAAAGGGTGACATCACCGCCCCCCACGTGACCCCACCCAGCCAGTGGCTATGTGCTCCCGCTCCACCAATGGCGGCCGCAACATTGCCCCATCATCTGAAAGCTGTGCCCTCGAGTATTTGGTTCAACAGTGCTTTATTTGCCACGTGCAACTTCACAGTGAAATTCCTTCTGTGTTTATGACACACGCTGGCGCCGCCCTGGTTTGACGCCATTATCCCGCCCGCTCGATGTACTGGAGCAGTTCCCGCGAGCCATCATCCCTCCCCTCGTCAGGTCATTCCTTGTGTCCCAGGCTGCCCACTGCAGCCGACGCTGAAGGCGCTGGAGGGGTTAATATTCTGGAAAATAGATTCTGAGTGCTTTGCTTTATGATTCTCACGGGTACAGAGATACAATGAAAAGCTCTTTTGTTTTTGCAGGTTATCATATTGTACGCGAGTACACTCAAGACACACACAAGTGCAACAGGTAGTTAGTGCAAAGGGGAAAACGTCAGAGCGCAGAATATAGTTTTACTGCATTACCTGCATTACCTTTCCAGAGAAAAAGTCCAATAGCCACAATGTCGGGTTGGAAGATTGGGAGCAGCTTGTGGGAGGATGTTGACTGGTCTGATTACAGAGGGGAAGAGGCTGTTCCCGAGTCTGGTGACGCGTGGTTTCAGGCTTCTGTATCTTCTGCCTGATGGGAGCATGGAGAAGAGGGAATGAGCAGGGTGGGATGAGTCTTTGATTATGTGGGCTGCTTTTCTGAGGCAGCGTGAAGTGTGGATGGAGCCCGGGTGGGGAGCCTGTTCTGTGTGATGGACTGGGCCACATCTACAACTCCGCAATATCTCCACTTCCAACCTCCCTTCCGTTGACCATCCACACTTCGAGCTGCCTCGGCAAGGCCAGCAGCGTAATCAAGGATGAGTCTCACCCTGGCCACTCCCTCTTCTCCCCTCTCCCATCAAAGGCAAGAGGTACAGATGTGTGAAAACACACACCTCCAGATTCAGGGACAGTTTCTTCCCGGCTGTTATCAGGCAACTGAACCATCCTACCACAACCAGAGCAGTCCTGAGCTACTATCTACCTCATTGGAGACCCTTGGACAATTTTTAATCAGACTTTACTGGACTTTATCTTGCACTAAACATTATTCCCTTTATCGTACATCTGTATGCTATGGACAGGTCGATTGTAATCATGTGTTGTCTTTCCGCTGACTAGTTAGCACGCAACAAAAAGCTTTTTCACTGTACCTCAATACACATGACAACGAACAAAACTGATCTAAACTAAACTTTGGGCGGTCATGGTGGCACAGCGATAGAGTTGCTGCCTTGCAGCGAATGCAGCGCCGGAGACCCGGGTTCGATCCCGACCACGGGTGTTGTCTGTACAGAGTTTGTACGTTCTCCCCGTGACCTGCGTGGGTTTTCTCCGGGTGCTCCGGTTTCCTCCCACACTCCAAAGACGTACAGGGTTGTAGGTAATTGGCTTGGGATAATTGTCAATTGCCCCGTGTGCATGCAGGATAGTGCTAATGTGCGGGGATCGCTGGTCGGCGCGGACTCAGTGGGACGTAGGCCCTGTTTCCGCGCTGTATCTCTAAACTAAACTAAACAAAACCATTTCAAAGAACACAAACAATGAACAACAATTGGAAATGAGTTTTTTTTTAAACATACAAGCAAAACAAATAGCAATTGCAATAAATGCAAATGTATTGTTTAAAGCCTGTAACTCTTTTGCTCAGCTGGGAATGGGTTTTGTGATACAGTGCCCAGTCTAAGCTGTAAGACGATTCCCTGGAGAAAGTGTTGTGTAGTTTATACAGCGCGGAAACAGGCCCTTCGGCCCACCGAGTCCGCGCCGACCAGTGATCCCCGCACATTAACACTGCCCGACACTATGGTTAATTTACACTTCTACCAAACCGATTAACCTACAAATCTGTATGTCGTTGGAGTATGGGAGGAAACCGAAGATCTCGGAGAAAACCCACGCAGGTCACGGGGAGAACGTGCAAACTCCGTACCCGTAGTCAGGATTGAACCCGGGTCTCTGGCGCTGTAAGGCAGCGACTCTCCCGCTGCGCCACCGTGCTGTCTAAGTGCTGGGGAGGTCTGTACCAGCCAGCATCCGGCGGGATGTTTGGGACTGCCATGGTCGGATGTGCAGGTGCTGGAATCTGCTGACACGGGAGCTCGGAGTATTTACTAACAGGATGCTGATCCTTAGCTGTGGGTCGCAGATTTCCATCGCTCTTTGTGTGAGGGGAAAAAAGTGTTTCCTGACGTTGCCTGGGAAATGGCTCACCTCAGTTTTAAGGCTCTTTGTTTAAGACTAGGCTCAGTGGCGCAGCTGGGAGAGCTAATGCCTTACAGTTGCCAGAGTCCCCGGTTCGATTCTGACCACCTGTCTGTGTGGTGTTTGTACTTTCTCCCCGTGACTGCGCGGATTTCCTTCCGTTGCTCCGGTTTCTTCCCACATCGCACAAATACGGCGGGTTTGTAGGTTAACCGGTCACTGAAGTTGCAGCTAGTGAGTAGGGAGTTTAGATTTAGATTTAGAGATACAGCTTCGGAAACAGGCCCTTCAGCCCACCGAGTCTGCGCCGCCCAGCGATCCCCGCACACTAACACTATCCTACACACTAGGGACAATTTTTACATTTACCTAGTCAATTAACCTACATACCTGTACGTCTTTGGACTGTGGGAGGAAACCGAAGATCTCGGAGAAAACACACGGGGAGAACGTACAAACTCCGTACAGACGGCGCCCGTGGTCAGGATCGAACCTGAGTCTCCGGCGCTGCATTCGCTGTAAGGCAGCAACTCTACCGCTGCGCCACCGTGCCGCCCTGTGGATATAAAAGTTGAATAACTCGGAACTAGTCGGGCACACATGGGGTGGCACGGTGGCGCAGCGGTAGAGTTACCGCCTTACAGCACCAGAGACCCGTGTTCCAACCTGACTACGGGTGTTGTCTGTACGGAGTTTGTACGTGACCGCTTGGGCTTTCTCCGTGATCTACGGTTTCCTCCCACTCTCCAAAGACATAAAGGTTTGTAGGTTGTGTAGGAAAGAACTGCAGATGCTGGTTTAAATCGAAGGTAGACACAAAATGCTGGAGTAACTCAGCGGGTCAGGCAGCATCTCTGGAGAGAAGGAATAGGTGACGTTTCGGGTCGAGTTCCTTCTCTCCAGAGATGCTGCCTGACCCGCTGAGTTACTCCAAGGTTTGTAGGTTAATTGGCTTCGCTAAAAATTGTAAATTGTTTTCTAGTGTGTAGGATAGTACTAGTGTACATGAATCGCTGGTCGGCGCGGACTTGGCGGGTCGAGGGGCCTGTTTCCGCGCTGTATCTAAATTAAACTCAACGGAACTAAAACAGGACCAGGAGAGTGTGGGCAGACCAGCCATGATGGTATTGAATGTAGGTCAGGCATGAGGGGCCAAATGGCCTACGTTTCCCATTTGCTTGTTATGTGCGACACACAGGAGGTCACTTAGTCCATCAATTTGGAGTTTTCTGGAGTATTGTGAGCAGTTTTGGGCACCATATCTGAGGGAGGATATGCTGGCTCTGGAGAGGGTCCAGAGGAGGTTTACAAGAATGATCCCAGGAATGAGTGGGTTAACATACGATGAGCGTTTGTCGGCACTGGGCCTGTACTCGCTGGAGTTTAGAAGGATGAGGGGGGACCTCATTGAAACTTACCGAATAGTGAAAGGCTTGGATAGAGTGGATGTGGAGAGGACGTTTCCACTGGTGGGAGAGTCTAGGACCAGAGGTCACAGCCTCAGAATTAAAGGACGTTCCTTGAGGAAGGAGATGAGGAGGAATTTCTTTTGTCAAGGGGTGGTAAATCTGCGGAATTCATTGCCACAGACGGCTGAGGAGACAATGGATATTTGAAGCAGGGGATTGCCAGATTCTTGAATAACATAGAAAATAGTTGCAGGAGGAGGCCATTTGGCCCTTCGAGCCAGTCCGGGTGTCATAGTTCAGGTGTCAAGGGTTATGGGGAGAAGGCAGGAGAATGGGGTTGAGAGGCAGAGGTAGATTAGCCATGACTGAATGGCGGAGTAGACTTGATGGGCCGATAGGGGTTGCCAACTATCTCACTCCCAAATAAGGGACAATGTGACATCACCGACCCACGTGACCTCACCCAGCCAGCGGCCACGTGCTTCCGCTCCACCAATGGCGGCCGCCCGAGAGGCGGGTTGCTACACAACCTCCGTTAGGCGGCGCCCGGGCCTCCAGACCTACAGTGTCTGGACCTACACTGTCTAGGACCTACTGTGTCCGGACACTCCGGACCTACGGTGTCCGGGCCTACAACGCCCCCCGGGCCTAATACGGGACAAACCAATTTAGCCCAAAATACGGTACAGTTGGCAACCCTATGGGCCGAATGGCCTAAAGCTGCTGCTAGAACTACGAACTTATCAAAACTATTCTGGGCCCCGCAGAACAAGCCCGTCAGTACCATTTCCCCCTCCTTATTTCCCTGTTGCCCTACTGTGTACATGAGGTATGTAATTTGCAACATGCACCAGTATTCGCCAAAGGGAAGGGGGTGGTGAGATCAGTGTGGATATATGGAGATGCTCGGCTATGTTGAGTTCAAGGAGGTGGTGTAGTGCCTCTTGTGGAGCATTAAAGTAGATGTCCCCAGGAATTTAGGACTGAGATGAGGAAAAACGTTTTCATCCAGATAGTTGTGAATCTGTCGAAGTCTCTGCCACAGAAGGCAGTGGAGGACGATTTACCGGATGCATTCAAGAGAGGGTTAGGCACAGCTCTTAGGGCTAACGGAACCCAGGGATATGGGGAGAAGGCAGAAACAAGGCACTGATTGTGGATGAACAGCCATGATCACATCGAATGGCAGTGTTGGCTCAAAGGGCAGAAAGGCCTCCTCCTCCACCTATTTTCTGGGAATTGTTTTCTATGAATTGATGGACCGACCGGATGGCCTAATTCTGCTCCTATAACGTATGAAATGAAATGATAAGATCAATCCCAAAGTTGTTGAGAGAGGTGCTTTGATGAAGATTGTTTTTTTTTTAGATAGAGCACAAAAACAGGCCCTTCGGCCCACCAAGGCTATGCTGATGAGCGATCGCCCTGTACTCTAACACTATCCTACACACTCGGTACAATTTACAAAATACAGAGGCCATTTAACTTACAAACCTGGACGTCTTATGGAGTGTGGGAGGAAACCGGAGCACCCGGAGAAAACCCACGCAGGTCACGGGGAGAACGGTGCAAACTCTGTATCGACAGCACGGATGGAACCCGGGTCTCTGGCGCTGTAAGGCAGCAACTCTACCACTGTGCCGCCCGTAATCAGGGACTCTGTGTGTACTGTGACCTACCTGTTGAAGCTTTGCAATCTCTCACCGTTGTAAAGCATCTGTGCATGGCACAGGCCAGGCAGCAAGGTCCAAAGAAAGGAGAGGCAGGACCACTTCTTCAGAATTCAAGCTGGCGTTACCTGCAGCAGTGCAGTCTGGACCAGACTCCAGTGGAAACACCTCCTCCCAGCAGCCAAGGACATGCTGAAGGACATGTGGTCCTCTACCTGCAGGCCGTGAAGAGGACAGGCATGGTCTGCAGCCTCCAGGGCACTTCCCCCTCTCACACACTCTCTGCACGCACGGTACACCCTTCTCTGACACCAGTCGCAAATGCTGCAAATGGCCACCTTAACCCCCCTTCCCGTTCACATGCTGACCTTGCTGTCCATCTCTCTCTCTCCCACTGACACACTCCATCTCTCTCTCTCCCACTGACACACTCCATCTCTCTCTCCCACTGACACACTCCATCTCTCTCTCTCCCACTGACACACTCCATCTCTCTCTCTCCCACTGACACACTCTATCTCTCTCCCACTGACACACTCCATCTCTCTCCCCCACTGGCACACTCCATCTCTCTCCCACTGACACACTCCATCTCTCTCTCCCACTGACACACTCCATCTCTCTCTCTCCCACTGACACACTCCATCTCTCTCTCTCCCACTGACACACTCCATCTCTCTCTCTCCCACTGACACACTCCATCTCTCTCTCTCCCACTGACACACTCCATCTCTCTCTCTCCCACTGACACACTCCATCTCTCTCCCCCACTGACACACTCCATCTCTCTCCCCCACTGACACACTCCATCTCTCTCTCTCCCACTGACACACTCCATCTCTCTCCCACTGACACACTCCATCTCTCTCCCACTGACACACTCCATCTCTCTCCCCCACTGACACACTCCATCTCTCTTTCCCACTGACACACCATCTCACTCATTGACACACTCACTGACACACTGATGGAGTGTGTCAGTGAGAGAGATGGAGCGTGTCAGTGAGTGAGATTACTTTACCTTGACATCATTTATTCACAAAATGCTGGAGTAACTCAGCAGGTCAGGCAGCATCTCGGGAGAGAAGGAATGGGCGACGTTTCGGGTCGAGACCCTTCAGACTCAGTAACAATGTTTTGGACCGAAGGGCCTGTCAGAACTGTTATACTGTTCCGTGTTCTGTACTCCAAGGACTCAAATAGTGTTTACATATATTCAACCTGGGCTATTTACTTAGGGGCGGTGCGTTGGCACGGTGGTAGAGTTGCTGCCTCAAAGCGCCAGAAATCCGGGTTCAATCCTGACTACGGGTGGTGTTTTGTACAGAGTTTGTACGATCTCCCCATGACCTGCGTGGGTTTTCTCCGGGTGCTCCGGTTTCCTCCCACACTACAGAGGTGTACAGGTTTTGTAGATTTTAGATTTTTTTTTTAGAGTTAGAGATACAGTGCGGAAACAGGCCCTTCGGCCTACCGAGTCCGCACCGCCCAGCGATCCCCGCACATTAACACTATCCTACACCCACTAGGGACAATTTTTACATTTTACCCAGTCAATTAACCTACAAACCTGTACGTCTTTGTAGGTTAATTGGCGCCGGTAAAATTGTAAATTGTCCCTAGTAGTGAGTCGGAGAGTGCTAGTGTGCGGGGATCGCTGGTTGGCGTGGACTCGGTGGGCCGAAGGGCCGGTTTCCACGCTGTATCTCTAGACTAAATGAAACTAAAACTCATTCTGACCTTTTTTCTGAGGGTTTGTTGACCCGATCGCAGTTGTTGGTTGTTATTTCTTCCCCCATATTGTGCTTATTAAATCGCACCATCAGCATTTTGTTGATATCTGTGTGAGTTGCAAACAGCAAAGCCCACGGGTGTATGACTCACTAATTGTCCCTCGCTGCCTGACAAATTCTAGCCTTCAATGTGCGTAAAAGGTGGGTTATGTGAGAGAGATCCCTGTTAGCTTGTTTAGCACTTGCTTTCTTCATTTATAAAGGCACGTTGGGCAGCTGCAAACAAAAACTTATACTAAAACTTTTGTTTGTTTGTTCCAGAACTACAGCCAAAACGGTACACGATAGCGCGACAATTTTAGGCCCACCTTACTCACCGTCATCCCTTTGGTGCTAATGGAAGAAGTTTCATTGAAATCGGTGTTATATTTTTTAAGTTATTCACATTTTAAAGTTTAAATCTTATCTCCTAGGGAGGGAGGGGGAGGGAGGGGGAGTTGAGGGGGATGGAGTGGGGGGGTGAGGGCATGAGGTAGGGGAAAGGGGGAGGGGAAGGGGGGAGGGGGAGTTGGGGGAGGGGAGGATGGAGAGGGGATGGGAAGGGGAGGAGGGGGGAGGGGGGGGGAGAGGGTGCTGCACCAATGCAGGAGAGGTTTGGGCCCAACTTGGTCTTAAAATCTGGAGACAAAGGGGAATTTTATTTTTAACTCTTTTAGACTTTTAGAGAAACAGCGCGGAAACAATGCCTTCTGCCCGTCAAGTCCGCGCCAATCAGTGATCACCCCGTACACCAGCACTATCCTACACACACTGGGGACAATTTTACACGATTTTTTACCGAAGCCAATTAGCGTACAAACCTGTACGTCTTTGGAGCGTGGGAGGAGACCAGAGCACCCGGAGAAAACCCACGCAGGTCACGGTGAGAGCGTACAAACTCCGTACAGACAGCACCCGCCGCAGTCAGGATGGAACCCGGGTCTCTGGCGCTGTGAGGCAGCAACTCTACCGCTGCGCCACCGTGCCGCTCCGTCTGGAACTGTTCTGACTCATCGTTGACCATCTGGAAAGGATTGCACTCGCGGAGATTTCTTTGGCTCAACTTGCTGGAAATTCCAGATGTGAATCCTAGTCACGGCAGTGGGAGGGAGCAGAGGGTGGGGAGTGGCGGGAGAAGTGGTGAGGGACGGATGGAAACCGCTGGCTCATCCACGCCCCCTGGCTTGGCATGCTGGCATCGCAGTCTGAGCCGAAATAGCAATACAGTATTCAGAAACCTAGTTTAGACACCTGGATAAAGTCATGAGAGGAATAGACCGGGCAGACGCACAGAGTCTCTTGCACAGAGTTGGGGTATTGAGAACCAGAGGACATAGGTTAAGGTGAAGTGGGAAAGATTTAACAGGAATCTGTGGGGTAACTTTTTCACACAAAGGGTGGTGGGTGTATGGAACGAGCTGCCAGAGGAGGTAGTTGAGGCAGGGACTATCTCAACGTTTAAGAAGCAGTTAGACAGATACATGGATAGGACAGGTTTAGAGGGATACTAGACCAAGTGGACCCGTTGGGCCCAAACCTCTCCTGCGTTGCTGCAGCACCCTCTCCTTTCCCCCTCCCCCCCCCTCTTCCCACCCCTTCTTCCCCTACCCCCTCCTCCCCCTCCCACTCTCCCCCTTCTTCACTTCCCCCCTCCCCCTCCCCTTCACCATTCCATGCCCCTCAACCCCCCTTATCCTCCCCCCTCCCTCCCTCCCTCCCCCTCCCTCCCTAGGAGATAGATTTAAACTTTAAAATGTGAATAACTTTTAAAATATAACACGGATTTCAATGAAACTTCTTCCATTAGCACCAAAGGGACGACGGTGAGTAAGGTGGGCCTAAAACTGTCGCGCTATCGTGTACCGTTTTGGCTGTAGTTCAGGAACAAACAAACAAACGAACGAGAGTTTTTGTAGATCGGTGCGTAAAACGCAGGCAGGTGGGACTTGTGTAGATGGTCCCACCACTCCCACCCCCCACTCCATCCCCCTACAATCAGTCTGAAGAAGTGTCCAGACCCGAAACGCCACCCATCCTTTTTCTCCAGAGATGCTTCCTGAGCCGCTGAGTTATTCGAGCACTTTGTGTCTTTTTTTGTAAACCTGCACCTTCAGTTTCTTGTGTCACTCACAATATGGCTTAGGTCTTTATTTTAGACTTTGGAGACACAGCGCGGGAACAGGCCCGCTGACCAGCGATCACCCCATACACTAGCACTATCCCACACACTACGGACAGTTTACAATCTCCACCAAAGCCTACAAACCTGTACATCTTTGGAGTGTGGGAGGATACCGGAGCACCCGGAGAAAACCCACGTGGTTATGGGGAGAACGTGCAAACTCCGTACAGACAGTATCCGAGATCAGGAACGGTCTCCAGCGCTGTGAGGAAGCGGCTCCACCCACTGTAACATTGTGCCACTTCCCTGTTTTATGCATTGGTTCAGATAACCTCACGGTTTTCCCCGGTGGTGTTTTCTCACCCACTCACTCTTTTTGAGTTTAGAGATACAGCGCGGAACAGGCCCTTCGGCCCACCGAGTCCGTGCCGACCAGCGATCCCCGTACTCTTAACACTATCCTACACACACTAGGGACAATTTGTAATTTTACATAAGCCAATTAACCTACAAACCTGAATGTAGGAGTAAACCGGAGCACCCGGAGAAAACCCACGCGGTCACTGGGAGAACGCACAAACTCCGTACTGACAGCACCCATAGTCAGGATTGAACCCGGGTCTCTGGCGCTGTGAGGCAGCAGCTCTACCGCTGCGCCACCGTGCACTAACACTATCCTACACACTAGGGACAATTTACAAATTTACTGAATTGTACTCCAGCCCTCTGAGCCTTTTTTTTTTTGTCAAGCAGCATCTGCAGTTCCTTCTATCTGCAAGGGTAAGGTTTGGCTGATTGCTTTGCCTGTTCTCACGGGGTTTGTTGAACTGTGTTTGCCCCTTTTGACAGGAGAAGGAGCAGGAGCTGGAGCAGCTGACCAAGGAGCTGAGACAGGTCAACCTCCAGCAGTTCATCCAGCAGACGGGGACCAAGGTGACCATACTGCCCGCCGAGCCCAGTGAGGACGAGCTGCCCCTGTACCAGGAGAAAGGTCAGTCCCTGCTTGTGCCTGACATAGAAACATAGACAAGAGGTGCAGGAGGAGGCCATTCAGCCCTTCGAGCCAGCACCGCCATTCATTGTGATCATGGCTGATCATCCACAATCAGTAACCTGTGCCTGCCTTCTCCCCATATCCCTTGAGTCCACTAGCCCCTAGAGCTCTATCTAACTCTCTCTTAAATCCATCCAGTGATTTGGCCTCCATTGCCCTCTGTGGCAGAGAATTCCACACATTCACAACTCTCTGGGTGAAAAAGTTCCTTCTCACCTCAGTTTTAAATGGCCTCCCCTTTATTCTAAGACTATGGCCCCTGGTTCTGGACTCCCCCAACATTGGGAACATTTTTCCTGCATCTAGCTTGTCCAGTCCTTTTATAATTTTATATGTCTCTATAAGATCCCCTCTCATCCTGCTAAACTCCAGTGAATACAAGCCTAGTCTTTTCAATCTTTCCTCATATGACAGTCCCGCCATCCCGGGGATCAATCTCGTGAACCTACGCTGCACTGCCTCAATTACAAGGATGTGCTTCCTCAAATTAGGAGACCAAAGCTGTACACCTCTCCTCCTTCTGTTCTCCTCACAACAAGGATGTGCTGGCTGGTGTCCAGATGAGGTTTCGGAGCATGGTGAACAGTTTTGGGCCCCATATCTGAGGATGTGCTGGTGTTGGTGAGGGTCCAGATGAGGTTTTGGAGCATCGTGAGCAGTTTTGGGCCCCATATCTGAGGATGTGCTGGTGTTGGTGAGGGTCCAGATGAGGCTTTGGAGCATGGTGAACAGTTTTGGGCCCCATATCTGGGGATGGATGTACTGGCGCTGGTTGGAGAGGGTCCAGTTTCAGTTTAGTTTATTGTCACGTATACCGAGGTACAGTGAAAAGCTTTTGTTGCGAGCTAACCAGTCAGCTGAAAGACCGAAGAAGGGTCTCGACCCGAAACGTCACCAATTCCTTTTCTCCAAAGATGCTGCCTGGCCCGCTGAGTTACTCCAGCTTTTTTTGCCTCAGCAGAAAGACAATACATGATTACAATTGAGCCAAATACAATGTATGAAAACATGATAAGGGAATAACGTTCAGTGCAAGGTGAAGCCAGTTAATAAAAGATCAAAGGTAGTCTGAGGATCTCCAATGTCGTAGATAGTAGTTCAGGACCGCTCTCTAGTTGAGGTGGGATGATTCAGTCGCCTGATAACAGCTGGGAAGAAACTGTCCCTGAATCTGGAGGTGTGCGTTTTCACACTTCTATACGTTTTGCCTGATGGGAGAGAGGAAGAGGGAGTGTGAGATTACCAGAGTGATCCCACATTTTGAGTATTGCGAGCAGTTTTGGGCCCCGTATCTGAGGAAGGATGTGCTGGTGATTAGGAGATTTACAAGAATGATCCCAGGAATGATTGGGTTAACATATGATGAGCATTTGACGGCACTGGGCCTGTACTCGCTGGAGTTTAGGATGAGGTGGGACCTCATTGAAACTTGCTGAATAGTGAAAGGCCTGGATAGAGTGGATGTGGAGAAGATGCTTCCACTAGTGGGAGAGTCCAGGACTAGAGGCCATAGCCTCAGAATAAAAGGATGTATCAAAAGGATAGATCAGCCGTGATTGAATGGGGGAGTAGACTCGATGGGCCGAATGGCCTACCTCTGATCCTAGAACTTATGAACATGACCACCTGGCTTCACCTCTGAGCCATATCCTCTCCCATCCCTCAGACCAACAGCGTACCCACGTCCCACGGACTTCTATGGCTTCAGTCATCCATTTACCGTGACAACTCTGAGTCATATTCCAGTTTTCTAACCTGCTGAAAACTTCAGAAAACTTCAGGAATGAGAAAGCTTAGAGATACAGCGCGGAAACAGGCCCTTCAGCCCACCAAGTCTGCGCCGACCAGCGATCCATAGCGCAGCGGTAGAGTTGCTGCTTTACAGCGAATGCAGCGCCGGAGACTCAGGTTCGATCCTGACTACGGGTGCTGCACTGTAAGGAGTTTGTACGTTCTCCCCGTGACCTGCGTGGGTTTTCTCCAAGATCTTCGGTTTCCTCCCACACTCCAAAGACGTACAGGTATGTAGGTTAATTGGCTGGGTAAATGTAAAAATTGTCCCTAGTGTGTGTAGGATAGTGGGATCGCTGGGCGGCGCGGACTTGGTGGGCCGAAAAGGCCTGTTTCCGTGCTGTATATATATGATATGATATATGATGATATTAACACCATCCTACACACTACGGACAATTTTATTATTTTACCAAGCCAATTAACCTACCATCCTGCACGTCTTTGGAGCGCGGGAGGAAACCGGAGCACCCGGAGAAAACCCATGCTGTCAGGGGGAGAAGGTACAAACTCCGTACAGACAGCACCCGTGGTCAGGGTTGGTCTCTGGCGATGTAAGGCAGCAACTCTACCGCTGCGCCACCGAGCCTTCCTTGCGCAGTGCGTGTTTAAAGGGAGTGTAGGAAGCGCTACCTCACAGTTCTGAAGAACTCGGGTGCGATCCATGTGTGGAGTTTGCACGTTCTCCCTGTTACCACGTGGGTTTCCTCTGGGTGCTCCAGGTCTCCTTCCACATTAAAAACAAATGTGCGGGTTTGTAGGTTAATTGGCCCCCTGTAAATTGCCCCTAGAGTACATAGAGGAAAGTGGGATAACATTGAACTAGTGTGAACAGGTGCTCGACGGTCAGCACAGACTCAGCGGCCGAAGGGCCTGTTTCCACGCTGTATGTCTAAACTCCACTTGGAGTTTTGCACACAGTTTTGTTCTCCTTGCACAGTGAAACTACAATTCTCCTGCACCCTCGGGACTTTGGTGTTTGGCCAGAGGATGTTCCATACTGAAGAAGGGTCTCGACCCGAAACGTCACCCATTGAGTCTGAAGAATAGTCTCGACCCGAAACATCACCCATGCCTTCTCTCCAGAGATGCTGCCTGTCCCGCTGAGTTACTCCAGCATTTTGTGTCTATCTTCGGGGTTGATTGTTACTCCTACTTAATACACAAACACAAGTTTAATAAACTTTTTTAATAAACATTTTGCAGAGCAGTGTAACAAATATTCCAGTAAACTCGATTACTTTAAAGAGACTGTAAGAAATGTGGTCCCAGTTATTTTAAAAAGTGTGTGGAAATTTGGAGGGAATGTGGGAAACAGGGTGTGGGTGAGTGTAATGGAAGTGTGGAAAATGTGTGCGTTTCTTCAGGATGCTCTGGTTTCCTCTCACGGAGAATTGTGAATCTGTGGAATTCCCTGCCACAGAAGGCAGTGGAGGCCAATCCACTGGATGTTTTCTAGAGAGAGTTAGATATAGCTCTTCGGGCTAAAGGAATCAAGGGATATCTTATCAAAACGTATAAGATTATTAAGGGGTTGGACACGTTAGAGGCAGGAAACATGTTCCCAATGTTGGGGGAGTCCAGAATAAGGGGCCACAGTTTAAGAATAAGGGGTAGGCCATTTAGAACTGAGATGAGGAAAAGCTTTTTCAGTCAGAGAGTTGTGAATCTGTGGAATTCTCTGCCTCAGAAGGCAGTGGAGGCCAATTCTCTGAATGCATTCAAGAGAGAGCTAGATAGAACTCTTAAGGATAGCGGAGTCAGGGGGTATGGGGAGAGGGCAGGAACGGGGTACTGATTGAGAATGATCATCCATGATCACATTGAATGGCGGTGCTGGCTCGAAGGGCCAAATGGCCTCCTCCTGCACCTATTGTCTATTGTCTATTGATATGAGGAAAAGCCAGGAACAGGGTACTGATTGAGAATGATCAGCCATGATCACATTGAATGGCGGTGCTGGCTCGAAGGGCAGAATGGCCTCCTCCTGCACCTATTTTCTACGTTTCTACGTGCGGGTTTGCAGGTTAATTGGCCTTCTGTAAAAATTGCCCCGAGTGTTTAAAGAGTGGATGAGAAAGCGGGATAACAGAACTAGTGTGGACGGGAGATCGATGGTCGGCAAGGGTTCGACGGGCCGAAGGGACTGCTTCCGCACTGCCTCTCTAAACTAAAAAAAGACACAAAATGCCGGAATGATTCGGTGGGTCAGGCAGAACATCTCTGGGGAACATGGATAGGTGATTTTTTGGGTCAGGACCCTTCTTCACATTGATTCTTTGGCCTTCATTTGTAAACCAGCATCTGCAGTTCTTTGTGTCATGATTTTTAACAGTGCATTGTGGCCGGTTGATCGATAGGTGTTTATGTTATTAAATCTTCACGTGCAAGATGAATGGGGTTTTTTTGTGATGAACATACAAGTTGGGAGGTCATGTTGCAGTTGCACAAGATGTTGGTGAGACCGCATTTGGAGTATTGTGTTCAGTTCTGGGCACCATGTTATAGGAACGGTGTTGGAAAGCTGGAAAGGGCGCAGAGAAGATTTACGAGGATGTTGCCGGGACTCGAGGGCCTGAGCTACAGGGAGAGGTTGAGCAGGCTGGGACTCTATTTCTTGGCACACAGAAGGATGAGGGGTGATCTTATGGAGGTGCACAAAGTCATGAGAGCAATAGATCGGGTAAACACACAGTGTCTCTTGCCCAGAGTAGGGGAATCGAGGAACAGAGGACATAACTTTAAGGTGAAGGTTGAAAGATTTAATAGGAACCTGAGTTTAGTGTAGTTTAGTATAGAGATACAGCACGGAAACAGGCCCTTCGGCACACCGAGTCCACAATGACCTGCGATCCCCGCACACTTATAACTATCCTACACACACTAGGGACAATTTACAATTATACCAAGCTAATTAGCCTACAAACCTGAGATAGACACAAAATGCTGGAGTAATTCAGCAGGACAGCATCGGGACGAGAGTCTGATGAAAGGTCTCGACCCGAAACATCTCCCATTCCTACTCTCCAGAGATGCTGCCTGGCCCACTGAGTTACTCCAGCACTTTGTGTCCATGTTCGCGTTATACCAACATCTGCAGTTCCTTCTTACACAACCTACAAATCTGTACGTCTGTGGAGCATGGGAGGAAACCGAAGATCTCGGAGTAAGCCCACGGGGTCACTGGGAGAACAAGCAAACTCCGTACAGACAGCACCCGTAGTCGGATCGAACCCTTGTCTCTGGCGTTGTAAGGCAGCAACTCCACTGCGACACCACCGAGGGATCATTTTTTTGACCACAAAGGGTGATGGGCGTGTGGAGCGAGCTGCCAGAGGAGGTAGTTGCGGCAGGGACTATCGCAATGTTTAAGAAACATTGGGCAGGCACATGGATAGGACAGGTTTGGGCCAAACGTGGGCAGGTGGGACTAGTGTAGATGGGACATGTTGGTCAGAGTGGGGCATGTTGGGAGGACGGGCCTGTTTCCATGTTGTTTGACTTTATGACTATGATAGGACAGGTTTAGCAGGATATGGGCCAAACGCGGGCAGGTGGGTGCAGTGTAGATGGGGCACGTTGGTCGGAGTGGGGCAAGTTGAGAGGACGGGCTTGGTTTCCACGCTGTGTCACTCCATGACTGTAATATGAGTCTCTGTCTCCCCTTCCTGCAGCAACGCTGATGTCAACGGGATCGCTGAAGTGGCCTCCCTCCACACGCCAGCTGCCCAGTAACCTGCGCATCCTGCAGAACCCGCTCATCTCCGGCTTCAACCCAGAGGGCATCTACGTCTAACCACACAACTCCCACCGGCGAAGCCACCTCCAGCCGTTCCCAAGCCGCTGGAGACTCTCTGACGCCCGCTGGTGATAGTACTGACCGCTGGCACTAGGCTGGGGGCAGAGGGACAGAAGGGCGTGGCGTGGCGTGGCGTGCCATGGTGTTGTCTCACTATGGTGCCCGCTCTACTAAAGGCGTTAGATTGGGGTGTAGGCGTACGTTTTATTTGAGGGGCTTGGACAATGGTATTTGTTCATCTAAAGACTTTTTTTAAACCTGGTTCAATTTGCATAAGTTATAGGAGCAGAAGCAGGCCATTCGGCCCATCTAGTCTACTCCACCACTCAATCATGGCTGATCTATCTCTCCCTCTCAACCCCATTCTCCTGCCTTCTCCCCATAAACTCTGACATCCACACAAATCAAGAATCTATCTATCTCTGCCGTGAAAATATCCACTGACTTGGCCTCCAGTCATCTGTGGCAATGAATTCCACAGATTCACCACCCTCTGCCTAAAGAAATTCCTCCTCATCTCCTTTCTATAGGTACGTCCTTTTATTCTGAGGCTGTGCCCTCCGTTCCGAGACTCTCCCACTAGTGGAAACATCCTCTCCACATCCACTCTATCCAAGCTTTTCACTATTCTGTAAGTTTCAATGAGGTCCCCCCCTCATTCTTTTGACCTCCAGCGAGTACAGGCCCAGTGCCAACAAACGCTCATCATATGTTTACCCAATCATTCCTGGGATTTTATTTGGATTTTATTCACTTTCCCCCCTTCCTCAGGTATCGTGAGAAATTCATGACTGTATGTAATATATTCGTATTTTAGTATCAAATCTACTCGCCTCCATTTCCCTCCCCCCCCCCCCCCCCCTTCCCTGTGCCCCACCTGAATCGCACCCATTTCTCCCCCTCCACCTACATTCCTTCCTCTGGCTTCACAATTTGCCCCTCCTCTAGACTTACCTCACAAACTTTGTCTCTTCATCTCTGGCCCTTGTCCAACCATCTGCCTATCAACTCCCTCACCTGTATCCACCTATCACTCACCAAGCTTTGTCCTGCCCCACCTCTCTTCCAGCTTTCTTCCCCTCCACCCCCCCCCCCCCCCCGCAATCAGTCTGCAGAAGGGTTCCGATTTGAAACGTCACCAGTCCATGTTCTCTAGAGATGCTGCCTGACCTGCTGAGTTACTCCAGCACTTTGTGTCTTTTTTTTGTAAACCAGCATCTGCAGCTCCTGTTTCTCTCTTTTCAAAATCGGGTCTCATTTTTTTCCAAAGTACCGTCATGTGTCGTGGTGACAAGAAACGTATAAACATCTTGACTGTTATGCACGTGGAATATTATGTGAAATGATCTTTCTTGTACGGTCACAACAATGGTGAAAATTCACTTCAAAAGAAAACTTCGTTTTAAATTAAGATACTGGTCATCTCTAAGGCCCATTTCCAAAATGCCAAACACTAAAACAGTTTTCAGACTTTGGCTTTTGAATTTGTATTTTGCATTGCCCTGTTTCCAACTTGTAAACGAAAGCTGCTGCTGTTTAGATGTAGTTTAGAGACACAGCAGAGAAACAGGCCCTTCGGCCCACCGGGACAATGGCGACCATCGGTCCAACACCCGTTCACACACTAGTTCTATGTTGTCCCACTTTCTCATCCACTTCCTACACATTTACAGAGGCCCAATTAACCACAAACCCGCACGTCTTTGGGATGTGGGAGGAAGCCGGAGCACCCGGAGGAAACCCACGCGGTCACAGGGAGAACGTGCAAACTCCACACACACAGACAACACCCGAGGTCAGGATCGATCTGGGGTTTCTAGCGCTGTGAGGCAGCGACTCTACCAGCTATGCCACTGTGCCATCCCTTCTCTTTCCATCACGGCACGGTGGCACAGCGGTAGAGTTGCTGCCAGAGACCCGGGTTCGATCCCGACTACGGGCGCTGCCTGTACGGAGTTTGTACGTTCTCCCCGTGACCTGCGTGGGTTTTTTCCGAGATCTTCGGTTTCCTTCCACACTCCAAAGACGTACAGGTTTGTAGATAAATTGGCTTGGTAAATGTTAAAAAAAAATTGTCCTTGGTGTGTGTGGGATAATGTTAATGTGCGGGGATCGCTGGTCGGCGCGGACCCAGTGGGCCGAAGGGCCTGTTTCTGCGCTGTATCTCTAAACTTCCATCCCATTTGTTCCATGTATCCAAAGAACCGCCTGCCTGGCAGCAGAATGAGACAGTAATGGAAATTTAGTTTAGTTTAGAGATACAGCGCGAAAACAGGCCCTTCGGCCCACCGAGTCCGCGCCGCCCAGCGATACACTGGCACTATCCTACGCACACTAGCGACAATTTTCAATTTTACCCAAGCCAATTAACCTATAAACCTGCGCGACTTTGGAGTGCGGGAGGAAACCGGAGCACCCGGAGAAAACCCACGCGAGTCACGGGGAGAACGTACAAACTCCGTACAGACGGCGCCCGTAGTCAGGATTGAACCCGGGTCTCTGGCACTGTGAGGCAGCAACTCTACCGCTGCGCCACCGTGCCGCACGAAGTTGGTCAGTCATAAAATCCAACTTCCAACGAGCAAACCCGATGCAAATTGTCGATTCAAACCCGAGCAAACTCCAATAAGCTGGAAGATATCAGACTATCTGATGAATGAACACACACAGTGATCGGCATTGAGATATGTTTGTTTTATATATTTCAGTGAATCCAAAATGCAATGTGGCTGTCAATGTGGGGAAGCATTGTTTTGCCCAATTCCGAGTGTATTATGTATATAGTAAATAAAATATTTAGATCTTATTTTTGGCTTCACCAGTGTATATGGGTATGTAAAATTAATATAAGATTTCAGTTTAATAGCATTACTTTTATATTATACCAAGTGCCAATTTGAGACATGCACAGTGTGGACACGTTGTGTTTTGTGTATGGGGAAATGCTGACACAAGCTATCAGGAACAATCATTCTATAAATCCTATTTATTATCTCCTGTGTCTCTGAATTATCCACATCATGTTATCTAGCTTCTGTGACAAGCATGCCATTATCACTAAGTTGAATGCAAAGTATTAATATGTCAGTATTATTTGCTGCAAAGACACATACTATAATGCAAAATTGATTTTTTTTTTACCATGTCTTCTTTACTCATTTCATGGCTTAAACTTATAGCATTGTGAACTACATTGTTTGAAGCATAATTCAGAGTAGAATAAAGATCACCTCTATTGAACAAGCTAGCGTGTGTGTGTGTGTGTGTGTGTACAACACAGTCTTCATTGTGAAAAGAAGGGACTACAGGTGCTGGTTTACACCGAAGATAGACACGGAAAATCTAGAGTGGCTCGGACAGCATGGAGTCACAGAGTGATACAGCATGGAAACTGGCCCTTCGGCCCAACTTGCCCACACCGGCCAGCATGTCCCATCTACACTAGTCCCGCCTGCTTCCCTTTGGCCCATCCCCCTCTAAACCTGTCCTATCCATGTAGCATCTCTGGAGAAAAGGAAGAGGTGGCTTTTCGGATCGAGACCCTTTCTCGGACTGAGAGTCAGGGGAAAGGGCACCGAGAGATATGAAAAGGTACACAGAACGAACAAACAAAAAAATAATACGTTTAAAAAAAAGGTTCTTGGTACTTTTGACAGATTAAGTCTGAAGAAGGGTCTCAACTGTATTCTCAGTCTGGAATCAAGGTCGCAAGTGAGGGTCTGAGATAGAAGGAACAGGTGCAGCACAGAAACAGGTTCTTCGGCCCATCATATCGGTACGAATCACACTGCCACTTTGAACCAAAACCAATTTGCCTGCCAGTTCATGTGCCTGTCTAAGTGCCTCTTAAATGTTGCTATCATATCTACTTCCACCATCTCCCTCCCCTGGACGTACCTACCAGATCTACCCTTCCCACGTAACATAGAACAGTACAGCAGGCCCTTCGGCCCACAACGTCCGTGCCAAACATGATGCCAAGACCAACTCTTAACTGCGTGGACTTGACCCATATCCCTCCATTCACTGACTATCTGCCTCCACCACCACCCCTGGCAGCATGTTCCAGGCACCAGCATGTTCCAGCATGTTCCTCCACCACCACCCCTGGCAGCATGTTCCAGGCACCAGCATGTTCCAGCATGTTCCTCCACCACCACCCCTGGCAGCATGTTCCAGGCACCAGCATGTTCCAGCATGTTCCTCCACCACCACCCCTGGCAGCATGTTCCAGGCACCAGCATGTTCCAGCATGTTCCTCCATCACCACCCCTGGCAGCATGTTCCAGGCACCCCACACCCTCTGTGTTCTAAGGTTGACCTGGACACCACCTTTGTCCTTTGCCCCTCTCACCTTAAAGCGATGCCCTCTAAAATCTAGCATTCCCACGCTGGGGGGGAAAAGGTTCTGACTGTCTACCTTATCTACAAGGTGGCAAAATAAGATTGTAGGCGTAAAGGACAGGGAGAAATTTGGAAAGTCGAGAGTCTTTTGAATTCTCTCATCTTGGAGCAATTTACAGAGGGCCGATTAACCTACAAACCCGCGCGTCTTTTGGATGTGGGAGGAAACCAGAGCACCCGGAGGAAACCCACGCGGTCACAGAGAGAACGTGCAAACTCTACGCAAACAGTATCTGAGGTCAGGATAGAATCCGGGTCTCCGGCGCTGTGAGGAAGCAGCCCTACATTGTCTGAAGAAGGATCTCGACCCGAAACGTCACCCATTCCTTCTCTCCCGAGATGCTGCCTGACCTGCTGAGTTACTCCAGCATTTTGTGAATAAAAACCTTCGATTTGTACCACTTTTTCTGCTTTAGGTATTAAATTCCATATTATGTTCCACTGTGGCATTTTCTCACCCACTCTTCTTTCGTTCAGAGATACAGCGTGGAAACACACCCTTTGGCCCACCGAGTCTGCGCCGACCAGCGATCATCACCCAGTACATTAGCACCATCACACACACACACACACACACCAGGGACCATTTACAATTTTCCCGAAGCTAATTAACCTGCAAATGTGTACGCCTTTGGAGTGTGGGAGGAAACCGGAGCAGCCAGAGAAAACCCACGCAGGTCACGGGGAGAACGTACAAACTCCGTACAGACAGCACCCGCAGTCGGGGTGGAACCCGGGTCTCTCTGGCGCTGTGAGGTAGCAATTCTACCGCTGTGCTGCCTTGTGCCAGTCCACTTGATTATATTCCCCTCATTGTAACCTCCTCTGTACTCTCAATTCCAGAGTCAGCAGCAAACGGAGTAATCCGACAAGATAGACACAAAATGCTGGAGTAACTCATCAGGACAGGCAGCATCTCTGGAGAGGAGGAATGGGTGACGTTTTGTGTCGAGACCCTTCTACAGACTGAGTCAGGGGAGGGAGAAGGAGTCACAGAGATGAGGACTTATGAGACTATTATCTGAATGGTGGCCGATTAGGAGAAGGGGAGATGCAACGAGACCTGGGTGTCATGGTACACCAGTCATTGAAAGTAGGCATGCAGGTGCAGCAGGCAGTGAAGAAAGCGAATGGTATGTTGGCATTCATGGCGAGGGGATTTGAGTATAGGAGCAGGGAGGTTCTGCTGCAGTTGTACAGGGCATTGGTGAGACCACACCTGGAGTATTGCGTACAGTTTTGGTCTCCTAATCTGAGGAAAGACATTCTTGCCATAGAGGGAGTACAGAGAAGGTTCACCAGATTGATTCCTGGGATGGCAGGACTTTCATATGAAGAAAGACTGGATAGACTCGGCTTGTACTCGCTGGAATTTAGAAGATTGAGGGGGGATCTTATAGAAACTTACAAAATTCTTAAGGGGTTGGACAGGTTAGACGCAGGAAGATTGTTCCCGATGTTGGGGAAGTCCAGAACAAGGGGTCACAGTTTAAGGATAAGGGGGAAGTCTTTTAGGACCGAGATGAGAAAGTTTTTTTTCACACAGAGTGGTGAATCTGTGGAATTCTCTGCCACAGAAGGTAGTTGAGGCCAGTTCATTGGCTATTTTTAAGAGGGAGTTAGATGTGGCCCTTGTGGCTAAAGGGATCAGGGGGTATGGAGAGAAGGCAGGTATGGGATACTGAGCTGGATGATCAGCCATGATCATATTGAATGACGATGCAGGCTCGAAGGGCCAAATGGCCTACTCCTGCACCTATTTTCTATGTTTCTATGTTTCTATGAAGTGTAGACAGTTCCCCCTCCAACCATCAGGTGGCAGTAACAGCTCACATTCTCATTCTGTTGACCACTGAATAATTCAGTGAGCAAAGGTTTCTTCAGTCATGCTGACAGTGGGCGCAAGACAAGTCATTCAATAACTTTTCCTACAGTGGAGCAGCTACACACTTGCTGGGGGGAAAAGGTTCTGACTGTCTACCTTATCTACAAGGTGGCAAAATAAAATTGTAGGCGTAAAGGACAGGGAGAAATTTGGAAAGTCGAGAGTCTTTTGAATTCTCTCATCTTGGAGCAATTTACAGAGGGCCGATTAACCTACAAACCCGCGCGTCTTTTGGATGTGGGAGGAAACCAGAGCACCCGGAGGAAACCCACGCGGTCACAGAGAGAACGTGCAAACTCTACGCAAACAGTATCTGAGGTCAGGATAGAATCCGGGTCTCCGGCGCTGTGAGGAAGCAGCCCTACATTGTCTGAAGAAGGATCTCGACCCGAAACGTCACCCATTCCTTCTCTCCCGAGATGCTGCCTGACCTGCTGAGTTACTCCAGCATTTTGTGAATAAAAACCTTCGATTTGTACCACTTTTTCTGCTTTAGGTATTAAATTCCATATTATGTTCCACTGTGGCATTTTCTCACCCACTCTTCTTTCGTTCAGAGATACAGCGTGGAAACACACCCTTTGGCCCACCGAGTCTGCGCCGACCAGCGATCATCACCCAGTACATTAGCACCATCACACACACACACACACCAGGGACCATTTACAATTTTCCCGAAGCTAATTAACCTGCAAATGTGTACGCCTTTGGAGTGTGGGAGAAAACCGGAGCAGCCAGGGAAAACCCACGCAGGTCACGGGGAGAACGTACAAACTCCGTACAGACAGCACCCGCAGTCGGGGTGGAACCCGGGTCTCTCTGGCGCTGTGAGGTAGCAATTCTACCGCTGTGCTGCCTTGTGCCAGTCCACTTGATTATATTCCCCTCATTGTAACCTCCTCTGTACTCTCAATTCCAGAGTCAGCCGCAAACGGAGTAATCCGACAAGATAGACACAAAATGCTGGAGTAACTCATCAGGACAGGCAGCATCTCTGGAGAGGAGGAATGGGTGACGTTTTGTGTCGAGACCCTTCTACAGACTGAGTCAGGGGAGGGAGAAGGAGTCACAGAGATGAGGACTTATGAGACTATTATCTGAATGGTGGCCGATTAGGAGAAGGGGAGATGCAACGAGACCTGGGTGTCATGGTACACCAGTCATTGAAAGTAGGCATGCAGGTGCAGCAGGCAGTGAAGAAAGCGAATGGTATGTTGGCATTCATGGCGAGGGGATTTGAGTATAGGAGCAGGGAGGTTCTGCTGCAGTTGTACAGGGCATTGGTGAGACCACACCTGGAGTATTGCGTACAGTTTTGGTCTCCTAATCTGAGGAAAGACATTCTTGCCATAGAGGGAGTACAGAGAAGGTTCACCAGATTGATTCCTGGGATGGCAGGACTTTCATATGAAGAAAGACTGGATAGACTCGGCTTGTACTCGCTGGAATTTAGAAGATTGAGGGGGGATCTTATAGAAACTTACAAAATTCTTAAGGGGTTGGACAGGTTAGACGCAGGAAGATTGTTCCCGATGTTGGGGAAGTCCAGAACAAGGGGTCACAGTTTAAGGATAAGGGGGAAGTCTTTTAGGACCGAGATGAGAAAGTTTTTTTTCACACAGAGTGGTGAATCTGTGGAATTCTCTGCCACAGAAGGTAGTTGAGGCCAGTTCATTGGCTATTTTTAAGAGGGAGTTAGATGTGGCCCTTGTGGCTAAAGGGATCAGGGGGTATGGAGAGAAGGCAGGTATGGGATACTGAGCTGGATGATCAGCCATGATCATATTGAATGACGATGCAGGCTCGAAGGGCCAAATGGCCTACTCCTGCACCTATTTTCTATGTTTCTATGTTTCTATGAAGTGTAGACAGTTCCCCCTCCAACCATCAGGTGGCAGTAACAGCTCACATTCTCATTCTGTTGACCACTGAATAATTCAGTGAGCAAAGGTTTCTTCAGTCATGCTGACAGTGGGCGCAAGACAAGTCATTCAATAACTTTTCCTACAGTGGAGCAGCTACACACTTGCTGGGGGGAAACGGTTCTGACTGTCTACCTTATCTACAAGGTGGCAAAATAAAATTGTAGGCGTAAAGGACAGGGAGAAATTTGGAAAGTCGAGAGTCTTTTGAATTCTCTCATCTTGGAGCAATTTACAGAGGGCCGATTAACCTACAAACCCGCGCGTCTTTTGGATGTGGGAGGAAACCAGAGCACCCGGAGGAAACCCACGCGGTCACAGAGAGAACGTGCAAACTCTACGCAAACAGTATCTGAGGTCAGGATAGAATCCGGGTCTCCGGCGCTGTGAGGAAGCAGCCCTACATTGTCTGAAGAAGGATCTCGACCCGAAACGTCACCCATTCCTTCTCTCCCGAGATGCTGCCTGACCTGCTGAGTTACTCCAGCATTTTGTGAATAAAAACCTTCGATTTGTACCACTTTTTCTGCTTTAGGTATTAAATTCCATATTATGTTCCACTGTGGCGTTTTCTCACCCACTCTTCTTTCGTTCAGAGATACAGCGTGGAAACACACCCTTTGGCCCACCGAGTCTGCGCCGACCAGCGATCATCACCCAGTACATTAGCACCATCACACACACACACACACCAGGGACCATTTACAATTTTCCCGAAGCTAATTAACCTGCAAATGTGTACGCCTTTGGAGTGTGGGAGGAAACCGGAGCAGCCAGGGAAAACCCACGCAGGTCACGGGGAGAACGTACAAACTCCGTACAGACAGCACCCGCAGTCGGGGTGGAACCCGGGTCTCTCTGGCGCTGTGAGGTAGCAATTCTACCGCTGTGCTGCCTTGTGCCAGTCCACTTGATTATATTCCCCTCATTGTAACCTCCTCTGTACTCTCAATTCCAGAGTCAGCCGCAAACGGAGTAATCCGACAAGATAGACACAAAATGCTGGAGTAACTCATCAGGACAGGCAGCATCTCTGGAGAGGAGGAATGGGTGACGTTTTGTGTCGAGACCCTTCTACAGACTGAGTCAGGGGAGGGAGAAGGAGTCACAGAGATGAGGACATGAGACTATTATCTGAATGGTGGCCGATTAGGAGAAGGGGAGATGCAACGAGACCTGGGTGTCATGGTACACCAGTCATTGAAAGTAGGCATGCAGGTGCAGCAGGCAGTGAAGAAAGCGAATGGTATGTTGGCATTCATAGCGAGGGGATTTGAGTATAGGAGCAGGGAGGTTCTGCTGCAGTTGTACAGGGCATTGGTGAGACCACACCTGGAGTATTGCGTACAGTTTTGGTCTCCTAATCTGAGGAAAGACATTCTTGCCATAGAGGAAGTACAGAGAAGGTTCACCAGATTGATTCCTGGGATGGCAGGACTTTCATATGAAGAAAGACTGGATAGACTCGGCTTGTACTCGCTGGAATTTAGAAGATTGAGGGGGGATCTTATAGATACCTACAAAATTCTTAAGGGGTTGGACAGGCTAGATGCAGGAAGATTGTTCCCGATGTTGGGGAAGTCCAGAACAAGGGGTCACAGTTTAAGGATAAGGGGGAAGTCTTTTAGGACCGAGATGAGAAAGTTTTTTTTCACACAGAGAGTGGTGAATCTGTGGAATTCTCTGCCACAGAAGGTAGTTGAGGCCAGTTCATTGGCTATTTTTAAGAGGGAGTTAGATGTGGCCCTTGTGGCTAAAGGGATCAGGGGGTATGAAGAGAAGGCAGGTACGGGATACTGAGTTGGATGATCAGCCATGATCATATTGAATGACGATGCAGGCTCGAAGGGCCAAATGGCCTACTCCTGCACCTATTTTCTATGTTTCTATGAAGTGTAGACAGTTCCCCCTCCAACCATCAGGTGGCAGTAACAGCTCACATTCTCATTCTGTTGACCACTGAATAATTCAGTGAGCAAAGGTTTCTTCAGTCATGCTGACAGTGGGTGCAAGACAAGTCATTCAATAACTTTTCCTACAGTGGGGCAGCTACACACTTGCTGCCTCACAGCGCCAGAGACCCGGGTTCCATCCTGCTACCGGTGCTGTCTGTACGGAGTTTGTACCTTCTCCCCGTGACCGCGTGGGTTTTCTCTGGGTGCTCCGGTTTCCTCCCACACTCCAAAGATGTGCAGGTTTGTAGGTTAATTGGCTTGGTATAATTGTAAATTGTCCCTAGTGTGTGTAGGACAATATTAGTGTGCGGGGATCGCTATTCGGTACCGACTCGATGGGCCGAAGGGCCTGATTCCACACTGTACCTCCAAACTAAACTAAACCAAACTAAGCTCTGACAAACACGAGTTTCTTTATCAGTTTTATTCACAGGGCTACTCTCTCACAGAGCCAGGGACCGTGTTCCATCCTGACCTCTACGATACGATTAGAACTCTATTTATCCCAGCGGGGAAATTGATCTGCCATCAATCACAAACAACACAAAATAGACAATAAACAATAGACAATAGGTGCAGGAGGAGGCCATTCGGCCCTTCGAGCCAGCAACGCCATTCACTGTGATCATGGCTGATCATTCCCAATCAGTACCCCGTTCCTGCCTTCTCCCCATACCCCCTGACTCCGCTATCCTTAAGAGCTCTATCCAGCTCTCTCTTGAATGCATCCAGAGAATTGGCCTCCACTGCCTTCTGAGGCAGAGAATTCCACAGATTCACAACTCTCTGACTGAAAAAGGTTTCTCCTCATCTCAGTTCTAAATGGCCTACGCCTTATTCTTAAACTGTGGCCCCTTGTTCTGGACTCCCCCAACATTGGGAACATGTTTCCTGCCTCTAACATGTCCAACCCCTTAATAATCTTATATGTTTCGATAAATACATGAAACATGAAATTAAAGTGACGAGTGTACGTCTCTGGAGTGGGAGGAAGCCGGACAAAACCCACGCAGGTCACGGGGAGAACGTGCAAACTCCGTACAGACAGCACCCGCAGTCAGGATGCAGCCCGGGTCTCTGACGCTGTGAGGCAGCAACTCTACCGCTGCGCCCGAATTGGCATGAACTCGATGGGCCAGAATGGACCTGGATTGGAATTTAGTAAGGAACTAGAAAGGATTTTTGAAAGTCTCTCACCTGTTTGGAAAGTGAAACCACAAAGCAGAGAGGCAGGAGACGCAGAGAGGTTCAGATGTCGGTTTATGGAAACGACGTCCGTTGGTCAGGAAGTATCTCTGGAGAACATCTCTGGATTTTCTTCACAGCCTTCATCAGGCAACTGAACCATCCTACCAACAACTCACCTGCCATCTACCTCATTGTAGACCCTCGGACTATCTTTAATCAGTCTTTACTGGACTTCATCTTGCACTAAATGTTATTCCCTTTATCCTGTGTCAGTACACTGTGGATGGGTTGACTGTAATCAAGTGTAGGAAGGAACTGCAGATGCTGGTTTACACCGAAGATTGACACAAAGCGCTGGAATAACTCAGCGGGTCAGGCAGCATCTCTGGAGAAAAAGGATGGGTGACGTTTTGGGTTGGGATCCTTCATCGTAATTGTGTATAGTCTTTTCACCGACTGGACATTGAGGGCGTGCAGTGTAGGTTTACTAGGTTAATTCCCAGAATGGCGGAACTGTCATATGTTGAAAGACTGGAGTGACTAGGCTTGTATACACCGGAATTTAGAAGGATGAGAGGAGATCTTATCGAAACGTATAAGATTATTAAGGGGTTGGACGCGTTAAAGGCAGGAAACACGTTCCCAATGTTGTGGGAGTCCAGAACAAGGGGCCACAGTTTAAGAATAAGGGGTAGGCCATTTAGAACTGAGATGAGGAAGAACTTTTTCAGTCAGAGAGTTGTGAATCTGTGGAATTCTCTGCCTCAGAAGGCAGTGGAGGCCAATTCTCTGAATGCATTCAAGAGAGAGCTAGATAGAGCTCTTAAGGATAGCAGAGTCAGGGGGTATGGGGAGAAGGCAGGAACGGGGTACTGATTGAGAATGATCAGCCATGATCACATTGAATGGCGGTGCTGGCTCGAAGGGCCGAATGGCCTCCTCCTGCACCTATTGTCTATTGTCTATTGACACCAAGCAACGAGAAAGTTTTTCACTGTACCCCTGTACACGTGACACTAAACTAAACTAAACTAAACAAGGGTAGGAGACACTTCCAGTTGAGACCCTTCTTTGGACTGACGTTTAGGGTTAGGATATTCAGTGGATTGGATTCATAGTTCATCAGGTTTTTGACATTAAGAGGAATAAAGGAGGGATCGAGTGGAAAAATGGAAGATTAGCACAAGACAGTGAATGGCACAGAAAACTCACTTCCATCTCCATCTCCAGTTTCTTTCTATAGTCTCACTTGTCACCTTCTCAAACCAACGTTAAATAGGTAAAAGCTACCCGGTATTAACAGACACAAGTTTAAATCTGACACAAAGTGGACACAAAGTTTAAATCTGAAATAGGTGTTTTGTTTTAGTTAGTAATAAGCGCGTGTAAAATACAGGAATAGTGTGTACGTTGCAAGTTGTTTTATAATTCACCGCGAGTTAACTTCAAAATGCTTTACCTGAACGACCTTCAGTGTGGAAAATGCCCTGTAGTTCTGACTGTTAATCCGTCTGGTGAGTTTAACGTTGACTTGTTTACCGAGTGTGCCACAGTTACAGTGTTCATGTTGGGCCACAGACAGCACATTTGAAGCAATTCTGATTTGATCCAAGGGTGTAATTCCGTTTTGTTCACTTTAGTTTAGAGATACAGCGCGGAAACAGGCCCTTCGGCCCACCGAGTCCGCACCGACCACCGATCCCCGCACACTAACACTATCCTACACTAGGGACAATTTTTAGGTTTACACCAAGGCAATTAACCCTCAAACCTGTACGTCTTTGGAGTGTGGGAGGAATCGGAAGTTCTCGGAGAAAACCCACGCAGGTCACGGGGAGAGCGTACAAACTCCATATGGACAGCACCCGTAGTCAGGATGGAACCCGGGTCTCTGGCGCAGTCAGGCAGCAGCTCTACTGCTACGCTACCGTGCACCCTTACAGACACAAGGAACTGCTGATGCTAGAATGCTGATCGAAACACAAAGAGCTGGAGCTGTTGGCAAGCTGTAAAGGGTGAAAATAAGATTTACGAGGATGTTGCCAGGAGCCGGGGGCCTGAGCTACAGGGAGAAGTTGAGCAGGCTAGGACTCTATCCCATGGAGCACAGGAGGATGAGGGGTGATCTTAGCGAGGTGTGTGAAATCATCAGAGGATTAGATTGGGTAGACGCACAAAATCTCTTGCAAAGAGTAGGGGAATCGAGAACCAGAGGACATAGGTTTAAGGTGAGGGGGGAAAGATTTAATAGGAACCTGAGGGGTAACATTTTCATGCAAAGGGTGGTGGGTGTATGGAACGAGCTGCCGGGAGAGATAGTTGAGGCAGGGACTATCCCAACATTTAAAAAGCAGTTAAACATGTACATGGATAGGACAGGTTTAGAGGGATACTAGACCAAGTGGACCTGTTGGGCCCAAACCTCTCCTGCATTGGTGCAGCATCCCCTCCTCCCCTCTCTCCCCCTCCTCCTCCTCCTCCCTCCCTCCCTCCCTCCCTCCCTCCCTCCCTCCCTCCCTCCCTCCCTCCCTCCCTCCCTCCCTCCCTCCCTCCGCCGCCACTCCATCCCCCTCAACCCCCCTTATCCTCTCTCCTCCCCCCTCCCTCTCCCCTCCCTCCCTAGGAGATAGATTTAAACTTTAAAATGTGAGTAACTTTAAAAATATAACACCGATTTCAATGAAACTTCTTCCATTAGCATCAGAAGGGACGACGGTGAGTAAGGTGGGCCTAAAATTGTCGCGCTATCGTGTACCGTTTTGGTTGTAGTTCAGGAACAAACAAGCAAACAAACAAACAGTTTTAGTGTATAGATGGGCCAAACGCAGGCAGGTGGGACTAGTGTAGATGGGACATGTTGGCCAGTGTGGGCAAGTTGGGGCAAAGGTCCAGTTTCCACACTGTACCACTCGATGACTCTGTGAACACAGTGGGCCAGGCAGTATCTGTGGAAGCAATGGGTCGGTGGTGTTTTGGACCGAGACTCTACTTCAACTGTTAACTTGTAGCACAACAGTGCAATGTGATTATCCCCGCACACGCACTTTGTTTCTCAGTTGAATGACAAATACAATCTACGCCCACCCAACGGATTATTATATGTATTTTTTTACATACAGTAAGACAAATGATCAATCTTTGCTAAAATAAAATCAGAAAGCCATACTCAAAACCACTCGTGTTTTTAACTGCTGTTAGTATTTATTTTAATAACCTACAAGCAGCAGTAGCAAAATGTGCAAACATTATTCAAAACATTTTTTATGCAAAAATATATTCAGTGGTTTTCACATCTTGTTCCACCCCCGTCCCCCCCCCCCCCCCCCCATACAAAAATAGAATATCTGATGAGATGTATGTGTTTCCCCTCAACTATTTACAACATATGTACAAAAGGAAAGCCGCTCCAGGCAAGTCTGTGCGTTTGCAAGCTGCGAGAAGGTGCTAGACTAGTTCAGAGTGGAGTCGGGTGGGCAGAAGGGCCTTGTATCGTTCAGTCGACCCATTGTACATGAGAGAGGGGGAGAGGGGTGGGGTTATTGTGGGGAGCGTGTGACAGGTTATAGACTGGAGTAGCCGTGTGAGGGGACTTGTGCCCCTCTGCTCGCCAACAGCTGGCACTGCCAGAGCCCCCGGTGAACAGGGACCCAGCATGTCTAGCGCTGGCACCTGTGTGAGCCGGGGATTGGGAGGCAGGGCCGGGAGGTGGGGGTAGAAGACCGGGAAGTGGCTGGGATACCAGTAACTCTGCAGCCCGCTCTTGTCCAGGGTGGGCGAGTAGTGGGTGGTGGCGGGAGGGGTGAGGAAGTAGAGGGGCAAGCAGAGAGGGGGCGTGTGGGTGAGAGGGGGGCACCGTGTCCGTGCCCAGGGTGCGGACGGCAGGGTCGGGCTGGGGCTCGGCCACCACTCGCGCCCTCTTGGCCGGCGGCTGGTCGTCGGGCTCGCTGCCCTCGCCCCGCCCCTCGCTCCTCTCCCCGTCCCCGCCGTAACCGCTGTCCGTGTCCGTGTCGCTGCCGCTGGGCTCGGCGGCCCGTGCGCGCCGGATAATAACGGGCACACGGTTCCTGACGCCGCCGCCACCGCTCTCCCCACGGCTGCTGTGCTCCGTCGCTTGCCCGCACAGCGACCGCTGCCCGTCCGTCTGCTCCCCGCCACTCCAGCGCTCCAGCCTGTCCGGCCGATCCACACACGCCTGCAATCCATGCCGCGACAAGTCGAAGTCCGACCTCGGCCCCGCTGCCAGTGGAGCTCCCCCTTCAACAACAAATACAGCAAGGTCAGCATTGTGGAGAAAGCAACTGGAGATGCTGCTCCACCCCAGAGAGCAACTGGAGATGCTGCTCCACACCAGAGCAACTGGAGATGCTGCTCCACCCCAGAGCAACTGGAGATGCTGCTCCACACCCCAGAGCAACTGGAGATGCTGCTCCACCCCAGAGAGCAACTGGAGATGCTGCTCCACCCCAGAGCAACTGGAGATGCTGCTCCACCCCAGAGCAACTGGAGATGCTGCTCCACCCCAGAGCAACTGGAGATGCGGCTCCACCCCAGAGCAACTGGAGATGCTGCTCCACCCCAGAGCAACTGGAGATGCTGCTCCACCCCAGAGCAATTGGAGATGCGGCTCCACCCCAGAGCAACTGTAGATGCTGCTCCACACCACAGACACACACAACGTGCCATTTTTTTAATACAAATACTTTATTCCAAAACAAAACAAACATACAAACTAGTAACGGGACACGCAGCATCTCAGGACACAAGGAATGGGTGACGTTTATTTTTAGTTCAGTATAGTTGCTGCCTCACACGGGCGGGTGGGTGGATGGGTGGTCGGGTGGATGGGTGGGTGGGTGGATGGGTGGGTGGGTGGATGGGTGGGTGGGTGGATGGGTGGGAGGGTGGATGGGTGGGTGGGTGGATGGGTATGTGTGTGGGTGGATGGGTGGATGGGTGGATGGGTATGTGTGTGGGTGGATGGGTGGGTGGGTGGATGGGTGGGAGGGTGGATGGGTGGGTGGGTGGATGGGTATGTGTGTGGGTGGATGGGTGGGTGGGTGGATGGGTATGTGTGTGGGTGGATGGGTGGATGGGTGGGTGGGTGGGTGGGTGGATGGGTGGATGGGTGGGTGGGTGAGTGGGTGGGTGGTTGGATGGGTGGGTGGATGGGTGGGTATGTGTGTGGGTGGATGGGTGGGTGGGTGGATGGGTGGGTGGGTGGATGGGTGGGTGGGTGGTTGGATGGGTGGGTATGTGTGTGGGTGGATGGGTGGGTGGGTGGGTGGGTGGATGGGTATGTGTGTGGGTGGATGGGTGGGTGGGTGGATGGGTGGGAGGGTGGATGGGTGGGTGGGTGGATGGGTATGTGTGTGGGTGGATGGGTGGGTGGGTGGATGGGTATGTGTGTGGGTGGATGGGTGGATGGGTGGGTGGGTGGATGGGTGGGTGGGTGGATGGGTGGATGGGTGGGTGGGTGAGTGGGTGGGTGGTTGGATGGGTGGGTGGATGGGTGGGTATGTGTGTGGGTGGATGGGTGGGTGGGTGGATGGGTGGGTGGGTGGATGGGTGGGTGGGTGGTTGGATGGGTGGGTATGTGTGTGGGTGGATGGGTGGGTGGGTGGATGGGTGGGTGGGTGGATGGGTGGGTGGGTGGTTGGATGGGTGGGTATGTGTGTGGGTAGATGGGTGGGTGGGTGGATGGGTGGGTGGATGGGTGGGTGGGTGGGTGGATTAAGCCAGGTGAGGAGGGAGTGTTGGAGATAACAACAAAGACTAGGCCATGATTCATGGAAGCAACAAGGGGTTGTGCCCTGTTCCCACCTCCTGCAGCTTTCTACCCCCCTCCCTCCCTCCCACCACAATCAGTCTGAAGAATCTTTCCCACAGAGGGCTGTGGAGGCCAAGTCAATGGATATTTTTACGGCAGAGATAGAAAGATTCTTGATTAGAACGGGTGTCGGGGGATTACTGGGAGAAGGCAGGAGAATGGGGTTAGGAGTGAGAGATAGATCAGCCATGATTGAATGGTGGAGTGGGGCCGAATGGCTTAATTCTGCTCCTATCATTTATGACCTTATGAAGAAACGCCCCGACCCGAAACGTCACCTATTTATGTTCTCCAGAGATGCTGCCTGGCCGGCTGAGTTACTCCAGCACTTTGTGTCTTTTTTTTTTGTTGCAACCCTGCATCTGCAGTTCCTTGTGGCCAAATCTAAAAAAATAATAATCTTCTGCTCCCTAACATGGGGTCAACTATACTCGACTAAGTTGCTTTTCTTTGCATGCTTTGGTTTTACACTAAGCCACAAGGGTTCTTGTCAAAAACTTTGCTAAAGTTTCCGTGCTCCTTATCAAGTGCAGTGGCTCAACACATCACGCGTGCTGCCCTTGATCAATCTGTGCCTGAAAAGATTAAAATGTAGGATAGTGTTAATGTGTGGGGATGGCTGGTCAGTGGAGACTCTGTGGGCCGAAGGGCCTGTTTCCGCACTGTATCTCTAAACTAAACTGAACTAAACTGAAAACATGTTCTTCCAAGTATCCTGTACAATATTTTTTTGTTTTAAGAGGAGATCTCGATTCACCACTGCCCTGTTGTTGTTTGGCATCTTCCTCTGCACATGTTTGCTGGATTGTTCCCAGTGTTCAAATCCGAAACCAAACTTCAAAGATATTCAGTCTGGGTTGAGCATTGCGATGTGGCAGAGTTGTGCAAGGTGTTATATAAACACTTGTGTCACTCCACGCTCTGCTGAGTCACACACTCAACACTGGCGTGGATTCCTTCACTAAAATGGGGTCAGATTCCTGGAAACTCACACCTGTACCTTTGCTTTGCGGCAACACCTTTACCTGACCAACTGACACCTTTACCTGACCAACTGACACCTTTACCTGACCAACTGACACCTTTACCTGACCAACTGACACCTTTACCTGACCAACTGACACCTTTACCTGACCAACTGACACCTTTACCTGACCAACTGACACCTTTACCTGACCAACTGACACCTTTACCTGACCAACTGACTCCTTTACCTGACCAACTGACACCTTTACCTGACCAACTGACACCTTTACCTGACCAACTGACACCTTTACCTGACCAACTGACACCTTTACCTGACCAACTGACACCTTTACCTGACCAACTGACACCTTTACCTGACCAACTGACACCGTTACCTGACCAACTGACACCTTTACCTGACCAACTGACACCTTTACCTGACCAACTGACACCTTTACCTGACCAACTGCAACTCACAAAGGGAGCTGACCACCGCGATCTCAAAGGCACTCAGTTCACCAAAGAAAACAAGACACAAAATGCTGTGCACAAACTCCATCCCTATCAGGTATTGCAAAGGCAAAAATTAGGCCATTCGGCCCCTGAAGTCTACCTAACCCTACAGTGAGACTTACAGAAAGTAGACACAAAGTGCTGCAGTAATGTGCTCACTCCTCTCATGAAAGGATTTAAAAACAAAGCTTACCATTTTGCAAAGCAATAATCCTCTGGTGTTGTTGTTCTGTCAACGTAGTTAAAGCCTTCAAGTGTTTCAGTGTTAACTCCAAGATCACCGCTTTCTCCAGGTGTCCTAGTGTCTGTAGGTGGGAACAGAGAGGAAAAGGGATACATGTTAATTTGGATCATCTCATCCCAAACGTAGATTAAACAAACTCCAACATACTTCCAAAATGTACGGCAGAATGAAGAGGAGGTCACGACAAACTGCAGGTGCTGGTTGACAGAAAAGACACAAAGTGCTGGAGTAACTCAGCGGGTCTGCCAGCATCTCTGGAGGACATGGACAGGCAACGTTACGGGTCAATAGACAATAGGTGCAGGAGTAGGCCATTCGGCCCTTCGAGCCTGTACGCACCGCCATTCAATGTGATCATGGCTGATCATTCTCAATCAGTACCCCGTTCCTGCCTTCTCCCCATACCCCCTGACTCCGCTATCCTTAAGAGCTCTATCCAGCTCTCTCTTGAATGCATTCAGAGAATTGGCCTCCACTGCCTTCTGAGGCAGAGAATTCCACAGATTCACAACTCTCTGACTGAATTTTTTTTTCCTCATCTCAGTTCTAAATGGCCTACCCCTTATTCTTAAACTGTGGCCCCTGGTTCTGGACTCCCCCAACATTGGGAACATGTTTCCTGCCTCTAACGTGTCCAACCCCTTAATAATCTTATACGTTTCGATAAGATCCCCTCTCATCCTTCTAAATCCCAGTCGGGACCCTTCTTCAGACAGAATTAAGAGGATTGACACAAAATGCTGGGCTAACTCAGTGGGTCAGGCAGCATCTCTGGAGAACATGGATAGTTGAGTTTCGGGCCAAGACACTTCTTTAAAGCAGTATCTTCACTTCCTTCCTACACATTAAGGGGATAGGCTTGTTTTAACGGGGGTTATTATAACAATATAAATTGATATTAGTGACGTCTAAGATTTCCCTGCTAACTATTTTAATTATGTTCCTTCTGTACCGGCCAAACCATGAACTGTATAAATAAAATAACATCACGACAACAAATGTTCATTGTATTCTGTTTTGTAGGGGACAAGGATAATTTGTATTCCTACACAAGAGGATAAACTTCAAAGGCAGACACAAAGTGCTGGAGTAACTCAGCAACTGGGTCAGGCAGCATCTCTGGAGAGAAGGAATGGGTGACGTTTTGGGTCGAGACCCTTCTTCAGACTGAAGAACTGTTCAGATTGAAGAAGGGTCTCGACCTGAAACGTCAGCCATCATTTTCTCTCCAGAGATGCTGCCTGGCCCGCTGAGTTACTCCGGCACTTTGTTTCTCTCTCTCTCTCTCTCTCTCTCTCTCTCTCTCTCTCTCTCTCTCTCACCGTCAGTTTCAGATGTTGTGGCAACTGGTCCTTGAGGTGCGAAATGCACTCGTTAATCCTGTCCCGCCTTTTCTTCTCGATCAGCTTGTGCGGCAATTTATAGGCTTCCTAAAAGAAAACGGGAAACGTCAGGCAATGCAGCAGAAATTGCAAACTGAAATTGCAAAAACATTGCCTCTGGAATATGTTCATTGCATTCAAAAGTCAGTCACACCGCCTAATGCAAGATTAGACTCATCACTGAAAGCCGCCAGTGAGACAGTGAGACAGACACACACAAAGCTGGAGGAACTCAGCGGGTCGGGCAGCATCTCTGGAGAGGAGGGATGGCTGACGTTTCGGGTCGAGACCCTTCTTCAGACTGAAGAATAGTCTCGACACTAAACGTCACCCATTGCTTCTCTCCAGAGATGCTGCCTGACCCGCTGAGTTACTCCAGCTTTCTGTGTATAACTTCGATTTAAACCAGCATCTGCGGTTTTCTTTCCTAGTAATAATCATAAGATGGACACAAAATGTTGGAGTAACTCAGCGGGTCAGGCAGCATCTCTGGAGAGAAGGAATGGGGGACTTTTCGGGTCGAGACCCTTCTTCAAGCTGAGACACTCCAGCATTTTGTTTCTGTCTTCGGTTAAAACCAGCATCTGCAGTTCCTTCTTCCACAGAAGGATGAGAGGGGATCTTATCGAAACATATTAAGGGGTTGGACACGTTAGAGGCAGGAAACATGTTCCCAGTGTTGGGGGAGTCCAGAACAAGGGGCCACAGTTTAAGAATAAGGGGTAGGCCATTTAGAACGGAGATGAGGAAAAACTTTTTCAGTCAGAGAGTCGTGAATCTGTGGAATTCACTGCCTCAGAAGGCAGTGGAGGCCAATTCTCTCAATGCGTTCAAGAGAGAGCTAGATAGAGCTCTTAAGGATAGCGGAGTCAGGGGGTATGGGGAGAAGGCAGGAACGGGGTATTGATTGAGAATGATCAGCCATGATCATATTGAATCAGCCATGATCATATCGAAGAGCCGAATGGCCTCCTCCTGCACCTATTGTCTATAATGATCATAACCGGGCGCACCCCAAAAGCTGATTGAATCTGCCCCATGTTTACCTTGTTCTTCGCACCCCGTTTTGATTTGCACACGTACATCGACCTGTCAAAATAAACACCATGAAACGTTGAGACATCCATCACCAGAAATAGTTCATGCACACTCATGAGTCTTGAGTCTTTGCTACAGACTCAGGTGACCTGACTGTCCTGATTAATGTTACTGATTGTTTGCCTTATTGTCACCACCGCTAACAATGAACCATTTCACATTTTCTCGACCAACGTCTGCTTTTCACACCTCTCCCCCCCCCCTTATATCTCCCCTATGTCTCACTCAAGTTCATTACAGTTGGGTTTACTGTCACGCGTACCGAGGTACAGTGAAAAGCTTTTTGTTGCACGCTATCCAGTCAGCAGAAAGTTAGACAATATGTGACTACAATCCACAGTGTACACGATGTACAACAACAGGGATAACATTCAGTGCAAGATAAAGTTAGAAGGATGAGAGGGGATCTTATCGAAACGTATAAGATTATTAAGGGGTTGGACATGTTAGAGGCAGGAAACATGTTCCCAATGTTGGGGGAGTCCAGAACAAGGGGCCACAGTTTAAGAATAAGGGGTAGGCCATTTAGAACGGAGATGAGGAAAAACTTTTTCAGTCAGAGAGTTGTGAATCTGTGGAATTCTCTGCCATTTAGAACGGAGATGAGGAAGAACTTTTTCAGTCAGAGAGTGGTGAAGGTGTGGAATTCTCTGCCTCAGAAGGCAGTGGAGGCCAATTCTCTGAATGCATTCAAGAGAGAGTTAGATAGAGCTCTTAAGGATAGCGGAGTGAGGGGGTATGGGGAGAAGGCAGGAACGGGGTACTGATTGAGAATGATCAGCCATGATCGCATTGAATGGCGGTGCTGGCTCGAAGGGCCGAATGGCCTCCTCCTGCACCTATTGTCTATTATCTAATGTCCAGTAAAGCCCAATCAAGGATTGTCTGAGAGTCACCAAAGAGGCAGTGGTTCAGATAGTAAACAGATGCAAAAAGAGGGGAAAAACTTACCCGAAGAAGTCCTGGTTGTGTAATAATTCCCGTTGGACAAAGCAAGGTTGTAGGGGGGTTGCTCGGCTGTGCATTCTGTGCAGCAGAGGCAGATTGCAAAGTGCAGTTCAGAATGTGACACTGGCCGCGACAGACAGAGAGAGAGAGAGAGCTCTGGCCGTGAGTTGACAGCTGTGCGACTGTGTGCATCACATACGTACACTGCCTCTATATATATATATATATACACACACCTCCACGCCTGCTGCCTACAGCTCACTGTACCTTGGCACAAAGGGCAAGGAGGGGAACCCTCGGGGGAAGCTTCACCTCACGTGTGTTACAGCGAGGAAGTGAGAAGATCAAAACAGCCCGACTTCAAAGACTGGGGGGAGAGCGAGCCCAGGCAACTCCCAGAGTTGCACAACTCCCAGAGTTAGACACAGGTCATGGTGATGCCGTGCTGTTATGTAACTGCCCCTGTTCACCAGCCACAAGGTCTTTTTCCTGCAGGGGTTATTTTGCCACCGACTCTGCCCAGTGTTGCCCTCGCCCCATCGGGTATTAAATGTTTACCAACTGTGGGTCCTTGCAAGTCTGAGAGTGTATTCAATACATAGGAAAGGTCTGCAGATACTGGTTTAACTCCCCGATGGAGTTTACACCAAATAGCTGGAGCAACTCAGCGGGTCAGGCAGCATCTCTGGAGAGATGGAATGGGCGACGGTTTTGGGTCGACACCCTTCATCAGACTGAGTGTCAGGGGAGAGGGACACGAGAGGTTTTGGGGAGGGGTGTGAAAACGACAGATCAAAGCAGACGTTGGTTGAGAATGATCAGCCACGATCACATTGAATGGCGGTGCTGGCTCGAAGGGCCGAATGGCCTCCTCCTGCACCTATTGTCTATTGAGAGAATGTGAAATGGTTCATTGTTAACTGAGGGGAAGGTGACAATGAGGCACACAATCGGTGACATTAATCAGGACAGTCAAGTCATCTGAGTCTGTAGCAAAGATATTAGAAACATAGAACATGGAAAAATAGGTGCAGGAGTGGGCCATTCGGCCCTTCGAGCCAGCACCGCCATTCAACATGATCATGGCTGATATCAAAATCAGTACCCCTTTCCTGCTTTTTCCCCATATCCCCTGATCCCTTTAGTTATAAGAGCTAAATCTAACTCCCTCTTGAAAACATCCAGTGAATTGGCCTCCACTGCCTTCTGTGGCAGAGAATTCCACAGATTCACAACTCTCTGGGTGAAAATGTTTTTCCTTATCAAACTCCTAAATGGCCTACCCCTTATTCTTAAACTGTGGCCCCTGGTTCTGGACTCCCCCAACATCGGGAACATTTTTCCTGCATCTAACCTATCCAATCCTTTAAGAATGTTATATGTTTCCATAAGATCCCCTCTCATCCTTCGAAATTCCAGTGAATACAAGCCCAGTCGACCCATTCTTTCATCATATGTTAGTCCCGCCATTCCGAAAATGAACCTGTTGAACCTACGCTGCACTCCCTCAATAGCAATAATGTCCTTCCTCAAGTTAGGAGACCAAAATTGCACACAATACTTCAGGTGTGGTCTCAACAGGGCCCTGTACAACTGCAGTGGGACCTCCTTGCTCCTAAACTCAAATCCTCTTGCAATGAAGGCCAACATGCCATTAGCTTCCTTCACTGCCTGTTGTATCTGCTTGTTTAATTTCAGTGACTGATGTACAAGCACACCCAGGTCTCGTTGCACCTCCCCTTTTCCTAATCTGACACCATTCAGATAATGATCAGCCTTCCTGTTCTTGCCACCAAAGTGGATAACCTCACATTTATCCACATTATACTGCATCTGCCATGCATCTGTCCACTCACCCAACCTATCCAAGTCACCCTGCAGCCTCATAGTATCCTCTATGCAGCTCACACTGCCACCCAGCTTTGTGTCTTCCACAAACTTGGAGATGTCACATTTAATTCCCTCGTCTAAATCATTAATATATAAATTGTAAATAACTGGGGTCCCAGCACCGAGCCTTGCGGCACCCCATTAGTCACTGCCTGCCATTCGGAAAAGGACCCGTTAGTTCCTAATCTTTACTTCCTGTCTGCCAACCAGTTCTCTATCCATGTCAATACCCTACCCCCAATACCATGTGCTCTAATGTTGCACACTAATCTCTTGTGTGGGACCTTGTCAAAGGCTTTTTGAAAGTCCAGGTACACTACATCCACTGGCTCTCCCTTATCCATTCCACTTGTTACATCCTCAAAAAATTCCAGAAGATTAGTCAAGCATGATTTCCCCTTCATAAATCCATGCTGACTTTGACCAATCCTGTCACTGCTATCCAAATGCGCTGCGATAACATCTTTAATAATCGACTCCAGCATCTTCCCCATTACTGATGTATGGCTAACTGGTCTATAATTCCCCGTTTTCTCTCTCCCTCCTTTCTGAAAAAGAGGAGTTACATTGGCTACCCTCCAGTCCACAGGAACTGATCCAGAGAACATTGGAAAATGATCACCAATGCATCCACGATTTCTAGGGCCACCTCCTTGAGTACTCTGGGATGCAGACCATCGGGCCCTGGGGATTTATCTGCCTTCAGTCCCAACAGTTTACCTAACACCATTTTGTGACTAATGTGGATTCCCTTCAGTGGGACCCCTGTTTTGCTCACCACCATGTCCGAGACACAGTTCTGTAGCCTGACATACTGTGATCGTTCAGTCAGGTAGTTGGTATCCAGGACACCAATGGAGCTTCCACCCGCATCTTCATCTGTTTGCTCCATAGCAGTACAGGCCGGGTGAAGTTAAAAGCACTGGAGAAGTAAAACATATGACTCTCACAGTGCTCCAGGCTTTACACATTTGCACCATTGAGGAATCACATAGTCTGAAGAAGGGTCTCGACCCGAAACGTCACCCATTCCTTCTCTCCGGAGATGCTGCCTGTCCCGCTGAGCCACTCCAGCATTTTGTGTCTATCTTCGGTTTAAACCAGAATCTGTGGTTCACTTCCTACACACTACGCTTGCAGAAGTCAATAACTAGCTCCTTCGTCTTGCTGGCCTTGAGGGAGAGGTTATTGTCCTGACACCATGTTGCTAGGTTCTCTCTCTCCTTTGTGTACTCTGTCTCCGCATTGTTCGTGCTGTGGCTCTCCATTGTGGTGCCGTCTGCAAACCTGCAGATGGAATTAGAGCTCAGCTTTGCATTCAAGAGAGAGTTAGATAGAGCTCTTAAGGATAGCGGAGTCAGGGGGTATGGGGAGAAGGCAGGAACGGGGTACTGATTGAGAATGATCAGCCATGATCACATTGAATGGTGGTGCTGGCTTGAAGGGCCGAATGGCCTCCTCCTGCACCTATTGTCTATTGTCTATTGTCTACTGCACAGTTGGTTTTAGTTTTATTTTGTTTTCGACACACAGCGTGGAAACAGGAAACAGGAAACGAGTCCGCTCCGACCAGCGATCCCCGCACATTAACACTATCCTACACACACTGGGGACAGTTTACACACTCACCAAGCCAATTAACCTGCAAACCTGTATGTCTTTGGAGTGTGGGAGGAAACCGAAGATCTCGGAGAAACCCATGCAGGTCACGGGGAGAACGTGCAAACTCCGTACAGACAGCACCCGTAGTCGGGATGGAACCCGGGTCTCCGGCGCTGCTAGCGCTGTAAGGCAGCAACTCTACCGCTGCGCCACCGTGGCCGTTGGTTGTGATCTTAAGCAAGGTGTGACACCTTTTGCAAAGTTTGAACGCAGGCTGCTCCTGAACCCGCAACGTTCTGTGCCTGTTGCCTGTACGATAAATGGGTCTATGTGCATTTAGTACTGTCTCACGTAAAACATGCAAACTTTAACCAAAGAAGCTCGTCGTTATGGATGTGGCAGTCAAGTAGTTAATCCAAAAGTATGTTGGTCTGTGTAGTGAGTTAGATAGAGCTCTTAAAGATAGCGGAGTCAAGGGATGTGGGGAGAAGGCAAGAACGGGGTACTGATTGTGGATGATCAGCCATGATCACAGTGAATGGCGGTGCTGATGCGAAGGGCCGAATGGCCTCCTCCTGCACCTATTGTCTATTGTCTATTGTCAATGGAGGAGGCATCTTCTGAGGAAAAGGCCAAGAAGATTAAATCCAAAGGATTCATATGACAATCATTTGATGGAATTAATTTGTTTACCACAAGTTATCACGTGTGATCACATGGCAGTTCTGAGGTCCCATCTATCTCTGGCCTCAACTAAATTGGCTGCCCCTTTGTTGGTTCATGCTGCTACTTAATTAACTCCGTCAGAAATTACAACTGCTGAGGAAACACAATCTGCCACAGGCAATGATGGTCCAATTCTATACTGCTATCATTGAGTCCGTCCTCACCTTCTCCATCATGGTCTGGTTTGGCTCAGCCACCAAGCACCACATCCGGAGGCTGCAACGGATCGTTCGCACAGCTGAGAATGTTGTTGGCTGCAACCTTCCCCCCATTGACGAACTGTACACTGCAAGGGCCAGGAAGCGAGCGGGCAAGATCATCTCTGACCCCTCTCACCCTGGCCACAAACTCTTTGAAGCACTTCCCTCTGGAAGGCGACTCCGGACTGTCAAAGCAGCCACAGCCAGACATAAAAACAGCTTTTTTTCCACGAGCAGTAGCTCTACTCAACAACCAACAGTCTGTTGTCTCTTTTTGCTCTGGTTTATTTCACTGACATGTATAAACCGTAATGATATATTCTTAATGTTTTAATGTTTTATGCTTTATTCTTAATTGTTTACCGTATGTTCGTGTTGTTACTTGTGAGCGGAGCACCACGGCACATTCCTTGTATGTGCACATACTTGGCCAATAAACTTATTCATTCATTCATTCATTCATTCATTCAAGAAGTATATAAAACTATGAGAGGTGTAGGGTATTCAATCAGAGGTTTTTACCCAAGGTGGAAATATCAAAGACTAAAATGCATTGCTGGGGCTGTACGGTGACACAGCGATAGAGTTGCTGCCTCACAGCGCCAGAGATCCAGGTTCGATCCTGACCACGGGTGCTGTCTGTACGGAGTTTGTACGTTCTCCCTGTGACCTGCGTGGGTTTTCTCCAGGTGCTCCGGTTTCCTCCCACACTCCAAAGACCTACAGGTTTGTAGGTTAATTGACTTCTGTAAATAGTCTGTAATGTGTAGATGGTGCTTCTTCTCTGTGGATTATCACCTTGTCGCGGTGGAGAAGCTCGTGTGGTCCTGAGATCCTGAGGGCGATGCCGTCTGGAGCTACGCTCCTGGTAGGGTCACCCATGGCGGTAAGGTCGAGGGGGAGGTCCCTGACAAAGAGCAATCCAACCAAGACCTCAACGGTGGAGCAGGCGGAGGGAGGATGATGGCTGACTTTAGTGGAGCGTCACAACGGCTGGGAAGGCGGATGGATGAAGGCTGTGGCAGAAAAGGGTCCCCAGTCGTCTTGGACTCCATGACACTGGATCCTGACCCAGATCTGTCAAGGACCGTGTGGTGGCAGTCTGTGCACCAGTCTCCCCACGTTAAACAAAGTCACGCACAGGCGTCCGACCCTATGGAGAGGACAGTCACACTCGCTTCCAGTGACCGCCGATGATGAGGATAATGCTCATGTACGGGTGGTTGCTGGTCATCGTGGACTCAGTGGGCCAAAGGGATCGTTTCTGCACTGTATCTCTAAACTAAACTAGACTAAACTAAACTAAACTAATCTAAATTAAACTAAACCAAATGAAACTCTGCTAAACTAAACAAAAAATCAATAGAGATCATTGAACTGAGGTATTAATTGATTGAAGAAAGATACATGTGGCTTTGCTGGCATTTCAAGAGACGGTTAGTAGAGACAAGACTGGTCTTTGATGGGTCTTTAAGAGTTTAGAGATACAGTGCGGAAACAGACCCTTCAACACACCACGTCCACGCCGACCGGCGATCCCCATACGTTAGCACCATCCCAAACACTAGGGGTAATTTACAATCTTTACCAAAGCCAATTAGCCTACAAACCTGCACGCCTTTGGAGTGTGGGAGGAAACCGAAGCACCAGGGGAAACCCACGCAGGTCACGGGGAGAACGTACAAACTCCGTACAGACAGCACCCGTGGTCGGTCAGGATCGAACTTAGTTTCGTTTAGAGATACAGTGTGGAAACAGGCCCTTCAGTCCAGACCTACCAGCGATCCCTGCACATTAACACTACCCTACACACACTAGGGACAATTTTTACATTAATTGTAACTATCTGCTCCTTTTATTGAACAAGAAGTAAAAATTAACTCCACGATAAACTATTTAAAGATGAAGAAAATTGTGAAAATTATATTTTCTGCATTCCTCCCTCTCCCCGCTCCCATCCAGCAGAAGGTACAGAAGCTTGAAAGCGTGCACCACCAGACTCAGGACTCCCCTCTGTTATCAGGCTTCTGAACAGTCCTTGCATAAGCCAGGGCACTGTCCGATTCACCTCTACCCCATTGCGGACATTGGACTTTGTCTCTGGAACTGATGATCTACAATGCTGAGAATTACACCGATCAGCCAAAACATTATGACCACTGACAGGCGAAGTGAATAACATTGATTATCTTGTCACAATGGCACCTGTCAAGGGGTGGGATATATTAGACAGCAAGTGAACAGTCAGTTCTTGAAGTTGATGTGTTGGATGCAGGAGAAATGGGCAGGAGTAAAGACCTGAGCGACTTTGACAAGGGCCAAGTTGTTATGGCCAGACGACTGGGTCAGAGCATCTCTGAAACGGCAAGGCTTGTGGGGTGCTCCCGGTCAGCAGTGGTGAGTATCTACCGACAGTGGTCCGAGGAGGGACAAACCACAAACCGGCGACAGACAGGGTGTTGGGCGCCCAAGGCTGATCGATGCGCGAGGGCAACGAAGGCTATCCCGTCTGGTCCGAACCGACAGGAGGTCGACTGTGGCACAGGTCACAGAAAATGTTAATGGTGGTCACGGGAGGAATGTGTCACAATACACAGTGCATCGCACCCTGCTGCGTATGGGGCTGCACACGGAGGACCAACAGCATATTAGGCAGGTGGTCGTAATGTTTTGGCTCATCAGGTCATAATATTTTGGCTGATCAGTGTATATTCTGCACTCCACATCTTCCCCTTTGCTCTACCTGTTGTACTTGAGTTTGACTTGATTTGCATTGATGTGTATTATTATCTGATCTGGTTTTTGGAGCATGCAATGCACAGCTTTTCACTGTGCCTCGGGTACAGGAGGCAATAATCGACCTGGAGTTTAGAAGGTTGAGGGGGGACCTCATCGAAACTTACAGAACAATGAAAGGCACAGATAGAGTGGATGTGGAGAGGATGGTGGGAGAGTCTAGGACCAGAGGGCACAGCCTCAGAATTAAAGGGCGCTCTTTTAGAAAGGAGGTGAGGAGGGACTTCTTTAGTCAGAGGGTAGTTAATCTGTGAAACTCACTGCCACAGAGGGCCGTGGAGGACAAGTCAGTGGATATTTTTTAAGGCAGAGATGGACAGATTCTTGATTAGTGCGGGTGTCAGTGGTTATGGGGAGAAGGCCGGAGAATGGGGTTAGGATGGAGAGATAGACAATAGACAATAGGTGCAGCCATGCAATCATGAGGTCCCCCCTCAACCTAAACTCCACGATTGAATAAGAAAATAACTGCAGATGCTGGTACAAATGGAAGGTATTTATTCACAAAAATGCTGGAGTAACTCAGCGGGTCAGGCGGCATCTCAGGAGAGAAGGAATGGGTGACGTTTCGGGTCGAGACCCTTCTTCAGACTGGAGTGGACTCGATGGGCCGAGTGGCCTAATTCTACTCCTGTAACTTGTGAACCTGTGAAGCTACAGCTGTGGGAGTGCTGTGTGTGTGTGTGTGTGTGTGTGTTTTCTGTGGCGTTCGAGAGTCCCCCTCGTAACCCCCCCCCCCCCCCCCCCCCCGCAGAGGATCTATATGTGGGACCATTGCAAATGCTTTCCATATTTGTGCAGACGCTGTGAGAGCGCCTCCCTCTCCCTCTCCCTCTCCCACCCCACCCTGACTCTACCACACCACTACCCCCCACCCCCAGCAGCAGCAGCAGCAGCAGCAGCAGCAGCCCCAGCGAGCGGACAGCATGGGAGTGGTGCAGCCGAGCGGCGGGGAGGATCGGGGCAAGGAAGGTGGCGGCGGGGCCGGGGCCGGGGCCGGGGCGGCGGCGGTGGTCGTGGGGCAGGAGGACGCCAAGACCAAGACCAAGACCGAGACCGAGCCCGAGCCGCACAAGTGCTGGGGCTGCCGCTTCCCACTGCTCGTCGCCCTGACACAACTACTGCTGGGAATCACGGTCACCGTGCTGGCCTTCATCATGACAACACTCAGCTCCTCCCTGCCGACCAGAGACACCCCTTACTGGGCCGGCATCGTTGTAAGCCAATGTTTTATCTCTGTCTGTCTTTCCCCCCAACGTTGCCTCCCATACAACAGATTATCCAAGCAAGCAAAGTTGCTGAAGTTTTCTCTCTGTCTGTCTTTCCCCAACTCTGCCTCGCATGCAAGACAACAAACAGATTATCCAAGCAAGCAAGGTTGCTGAAGTTTTATCTCTCTGTTAGTCTTTCCCCAACGTTGCCTCGCATGCAAGACAACAAACAGATTATCCAAGCAAGCAAGGTTGCTGAAGTTTTTATTCACAAAGTGCTGGAGTATCTCAGCAGGTCAGGCAGCATCTCAGGAGAGAAGGAATTTAGAAAAAATATGTACGAGACATATATAAAAAAACAGTGCAAGACTTTCTTTACTTCATAGTTAGTATTGTTTGGAGGTACAGTGAAAAGCTTTTGTTGCGTACTAAGCCTGGTAGCAGAGGATGAAGCCGTTCCTGAGTCTGGTAGGAAAATAACTGCAGATGCTGGTACAAATCGACGGTATCACAAAATGCTAGAGTAACTCAGCAGGTCAGGCAGCATCTCAGGAGAGAAGGAATGGGCGACGTTTCGGGTCGAGACCCTAGAAGGGTCTTCTCTCCTGAGATGCTGCCTGACCTCTCCTGAGATGCTGCCATTCCCTCTCTCCTGAGATGCTGCCTGACCTGCTGAGTTACTCCATGCATTTTGTGAATAAATACCTTCGATTTGTACCAGCATCCACAGTTATAGGAAGTTTTCTCTCTGTCTGTCTTTCCAAACTCTGCCTCCCATGCAAGCCAACAGATTTTCCAAGCAAGGTTGCTGAAGTTTTCTCTCTGTCTGTCTCAACTCTGCCTCCCATGCAAGCCAACAGATTTTCCAAGCAAGGTTGCTGAACCCCCCCCCCCCCTCCCTTGTGTGCACATTTGCCGAGAGGTAACGTTTGCATTTGGCAAAGGACTTCTCACCCATTGAACACAAAAGTTGAGTTAGTTCCATCCAACGTCGCTTGCCCGTGGACAAGGGGCTCCATTGTGAGCGCTCTCTTGGGACAAGGTGTAACACTGAGCGAGAGAGTCCCACACTCAAACACCAACACGCCAAGTCAAGGATGAGGGTCGCAGAACATGGAAAACAGTACAGCATAGGAACAGGCCCTTCGGCCCATAATACCCCTGCTGAGCACGGCATGAACAGCCAGGTTAAACTCATTCCAGCTCAAGGTAGACACAAAATATAAACTTAGGAAACATAGAAACATAGAAAATAGGTGCAGGCGTAGGCCATTCGGCCCTTCGAGCCTGCACCGCCATTCAATATGATCATGGCTGATCATCCAACTCAGTATCCCGTACCTGCCTTCTCTCCACACCCCCTGATCCCTTTAGCCACAAGGGCCACATCTAACTCCCTCTTAAATATAGCCAATGAACTGGCCTCAACTACCTTCTGTGGCAGAGAATTCCACAGACTCACCACTCTCTGTGTGAAGAAATGTTTTCTCATCTCAGGAAGATAGTTTAGTTTAGTTTAGAGACACAGCGCAGAAACAGACTCAGCGGGTCAGGCAGCATCTCTGGAGAGAAGGGACGGGTGACGTTTCAGGTCCAGACCCTTCTTCGAGCTTAGAGATACAGACAGCGTAGAAACAGGCCCTTCTGCCCACCGAGTCCACGCCGGCCAGCGACCCTCGTACACTAAACCACTATCCGACACACCGGGGACAATTTTGCAATTCAACCGAAGCCAATTAGCCTACAAAATCTGGACATCTCTGGACATCTCTGGAAACCGGAACACCCGGAGACAACAACACACACGGTCGCAGTGAGAACGTACAAACTCCGTACAGACAGAACCCGTAGCCAGGATCGAACCGGGGTCTCTGGCGCTGTGAGGCAGCAGCTCCACTACCGTGCCGGGCACGTTCCAGGCGCCCACGCCATCTGTGTAAAACAACTTGCCCCCTACATTTCCTTTAAATTCATGTACATTAGTGATAGGAGCAGAATTAGGCCATTCGGCCCATCAAGTCTCCTCCGCTATTCAATCACGGCCGATCTATCTTTCCCTCTCAACCCCATTCTCCTGCCTTCTCCCCATAACCTCTGACACCCGTTCTAATCAAGAATTTATCTATCTCTGCCTTAAAAATGTCCACTGACTTGGCCTCCACAGCCCTCTGTGGCAATGAGTTCCACAGATTCACCACCAGATTTAAACTTTGTCCCCTCTCAGCTCGATTCATGGAACAGTCCAGCGCAGGAACAGGACAGGAACAGGCCCATTGGCCCACAATGTCAGTGCCAAACATGATGCCAAAACATTTAATTTGCCTGCACATAATCCATATCCCTCGTCTCCCTACATATCCATATGCCTATCTACAAGTCTCTTGTACACCACTATTTTACCTTCACCACCACTCCTGGCAGCTTGTTCCAGGCACCCACTGCCCTTAGTTTAAAAAAAAAACATACCCTCGCATCTCCTTTAAACTTTGCCCCTCTCACCTTAAAGCTGCGAGCTCTAGCCTTTGACATTTCTACCCTGGGGAAAAAAAGTTCTGTCTGTTAGGGTGGCACAGCGGTAGAGTTGCTGCCTCACAGCGCCAGAGACCCGGGTTCCATCCTGACCACGGGTGCTGTCTGTACGTTTGTACGTTCTCCCCGTGACCCGCGTGGGTTTTCCCCGGGTGCTCCGGTTTCCATCCACACTCCGAGGCTAATTGGCCTGGTATAATTGTAAATTGTCCCTAGTGTGTGTAGGATAGTGCTCGTGTGTGGGGATTACTGGTCGGCGCGGACTCGGTGGGCCGAAGGGCCTGTTTCCGCGTTGCGTCTCTAAACTAAATCATCTTCACAATTTTATGTACTTCTATCAGGTCTACCTGCAATCTCCGACGTTCAAGAATAAATGATCCAAGTCCGTTCAACTTCTCCTTGTATCTGTTCAACTTCTCCCTGTAGTTCAGGAGGACATTCTGGTCACCACTGGTGATGTTTCTGACAATATGTCTCTCTTTGGTGTACACTCTCGCTTACTTTCACCGACTTAAAAAAAACATCCTGCATTAGACAATCCCTCGCCCCAGTACAACAGAGGCACAAGAGAATGCAGATTGATGGAATCTTGAGCAGAAAACAAAGTGCTGGAGGAACTCAGTGGGCCAGGCAGCACCTGCAGAAGGAATGGAGTGACGGCGTTTGGGCCGGGACCCTTCTTCAGAACCTTGACCCGAAACGTAGTCTGTCTATTCCCTCCCACAGATGCTGCCTGGCCTGCAGTTTTCCACTTTACTAATTGAGTCCTTACACGCTTTTAGCAATTCAAAACGGTAAAGGCCAACCATATGTGACCATGGTTCAATTAAATTCTGGCATCATTTCCTCCAAATAGTTTTTAAAACAAAAAGAGAGAGTTAGATTTAGCTCTTAGGGCTAACGGAATCACGGGATATGAGGAGAAATCGGGAACTGATTCTGGATGATCAGCCATGATCACATTGAATGGCTCGAAGGGCCGAATGGCCTACTCCTGCACCTATTTTCTATGTTTCTAAACTGTGTTGATTAATGAATGTTAAATTAGCCAGCTTAGGAAGAGGAAGTGAACAGGTTTTTGCTCAGTGGTCGAATGAGGCACTCTAAATTGCTTTGGCATGTGTACATTGGAAATCTTTCACTCGAAAATTGCAATGATTTTATTGTATGTGCTCCATCCTAAACTCACTTTGTGGTGCAGCAGTAGAGTTGCTGCCTCACAGCGCCAGAGACCTGGGTTCGATCCTGATTACGGGTGCTGTCTGTATGGAGTTTGTACGCTCTCTGTGTGACGTGCGTGGGTTTTCTCCGGGTGCTCCGGTTTTCTCCCACACTCCAAAGACGTAGGTTAATTGCCTTCGGTAAAAATTGTAAAATTGTCCCTAGTGTGTGTAGGATAGTGTTGCTGTACAGGGGTGATCAATGGTCTTGCATGGACTCGGTGGGCCGAAGGGCCTGTTTCCGCGCTGTATCTCTAAAGTCTAAAATCTAAAGTAAACTCTAAACATTTTGGATGTTTAGTGTGTGGGATATTGTGGGTAAACTAAACTGTGATCCGACAAATGAAATATAGGTAGTAATGTAAATAACATATAATATTATAATAATATATTTAATATATAGGCAATATATAATTCAGCAAATAATATATAGGTGATCAGATATATTGTGTGAGGTGCCCTTGCTCGTGTAGACTGCTGTTGAAAATGAGGATCGCTCCATAGAGTGTAGGAAAGAAACTGCAGATGCTGGTTAAAATCGAAGGTAGACACACAATACTGGAGTAACTCAGCGGGTCAGGCAGCATCTCTGGAGAGAAGGAATGGGCGACGTTTCGGGTCGAGTCCCTTCTTCAGACTGAGGAAGGGTCTCGACCCGAAACGTCACCCATTCCTTCTCTCCAGAGATGCTGCCTGTCCCGCTGAGTTACTCCAGTATTGTGTGTAGGAAAATCTAAAAAAAACTGCAGATGCTTGTTTAAATCAAAGGTAAACACAACATGCTGGTAACCACGAATTTGTTTAAGAACCAGCTCTGCTAGGCGGAGGAGAGTGTTAGTAGGTGGAGATTGGCTGGTTCTACGGTCGAGGAAGAAACGGAGGGCTGTCCTTGTGGGGGATGGAAGTGTAGAGTGACTGGACATCCATGGTAAAGATGAGGGAGTGGGGGCCTGGGAACCGCTCTCCAGAGATGCGGAGTAACCCGCTGAGTTACTCCAGCATTGTGTGTCTACTAGCATTTTGTGTCTACCTTCGCTCTATCGAGTGTTCCAAGTTTGCACAGGCGGGTTTTCATGCTAAATGTGAGCCTGGAACGATGTTTCACAATGAGGAGTGAACTATATCTGCGTGTCCAATCCAATTTCTAGATTTACTGTCTGTGAAGACTGACTTGGAATATTTGGCTTGTACAAAGTACAAGCCAAAATATACCTCTCTCGATAATGATTTACATTAACGGCATTGGGAGACTGAAATATTTCAAATACAAAATAAAATTACGGCAACAAATGTTATTCTAATTCTGTTTAGCAGGGGACAAGGATAATTCATTTGTGTTTCATAGTCCGTTAGAGGACACACTACAATATCGTACCGAGGGTGGACACAAGGTTTTGGAGGAACTCAGCATCTCTGGAGAAAAAGGACGGATGATGTTCCGGATGGGGAGCCTTGTTCGGAAAGTCTGAAGAAGGGTCCCGACCCTAAACATGAAGCTGAAGATGGGTCTCGATGCGAAACATCGCCCATGCTTTTTTTCTCCAGCGGTGTGGCCTGACCTGCTGAGTTACTTCAGCACTTTGTGTCTGTCTTCGGTACAAAGCAGCGTCTGCAGTTCCTTCTTACACATAACAGCTCTGAACTGGTCATGACTAAAATTGTAACGTTCAGTCGTCAAAGGCAGATAGACCTTTGTTTTTTTTGTGTTGCTCTCATTTGCAAAACAATTAACTCCGGGTTGGCGATGTCCGGCTGGGTCAGGCGATTTCTCTTGATTGATTGATTGATTGATTGATTGATTGCAGAGTGCTGCAGTTGGCAGAGTTTGCTGCTTGCTTTCAATGCCGTCGGAGTGGAGTTTGCACGTTCTCCCAGTGTGGTCGGGTGGGTTTTGCTCCGGAGATTATTCCTCCCACATCCCCCAAAAAATGTCAGCACAAAATATTGGCTCGGTCAACTGCCCGGAGTGTTGGCCGCAGTTCAGGTGGAGAATTCACGGGAATGTGGGTTAAATAACCATATTTGATGGTTGTCATGAACTCGATGGGCCGAAGGGCCAGTTCCCCCGGCTCTGTGACTGAAGATTTCACGGGACTGGGTTCAATTGCTCCCCCGCCGCAGAATACAGTGAGGGTAAACTCAGGGGCAGAGTCTGGTCCATACAGAGTAGCAGACCCTCAGTAGCAGAGTCTACATCACTGTGGGACACTGGGCTGTCCAAAATCAATGCCAATCTGCTGGGCTGCGATAAGGCAGGTGATATATTGCTTGCCTTAAAAGGGGTGTTTGTTCGCAGTATTGTATTCCAATGTTGAGCTGTTCGTTGTGTGGGAAGGAACTGCAGATGCTGGTTTTCACCGCGGATAAGGACAAAGTGCTGGAGTAACTCAGCGGGTCAGGCAGCATCTTTGCACAGTGGCGCAGCGGTAGAGTCGCTGCCTTACAGACTTGGGTTACATCCTGACTGTACGGAGATGGTACGTTCTGCCAGTGCCCGCGTGGGTCATCTCCGGGTGCTCGGGTTTCCTGCCACACTCCAAAGACGTGCAGGTTTGTCGGTTAATTGGGCTTCGATATAATTGTACATTATCCCTAGTGTGCAGGGCAGTGTTACTGCGGGGGGAATCGCTGGTCGGTGGGCCGAAGGGCCTGTTTCTGCACGGTATCTCTAAACTAAACTAAACTAGAAGTTGAGGTCAGTTGGCATCATGTCTGGCATGGACATTGTGGGCCGAAGGACCAGTTCCAGTGCTGTGCTGTGTGGTGCTGTGCAGTGCTGTGCTGTGCTGTGCTGTGGTGCTGTGGTGCTGTGCTGTGCTGTGCTGTGCCTTGCTGTGCTGTGGTGCTGTGCTGTGCAGTGCTGTGCAGTGCTGTGCAGTGCTGTGCAGTGCTGTGCAGTGCTGTGCTGTGGTGCTGTGCTGTGGTGCTGTGCAGTGCAGTGCTGATATGGTGGGCATCAGCCACTGGCTCGCTCACATTAAACCTCTGAGGTAGTGTTGATGGTGAAGGTTTCTTCCACCGTTTCAATGACATTCATGGGTGGGTTCTCACCAGTGACCCCCCCCCCCTCTCCCCCTCCCCCCTCCCTCTCCCCCTCCCCCACCACATTCTGACAGCAAACATTAAACCATTTCCATCTTGCACCATTTCCTTCCACTTAACCATGAAACCTTCCCTCTGGGCCGGGCTTTAGATTTGCAAAACAGTCTCGCCCTTGCCAGCAGCCTGCAGGCGGAGAACACAGAGCCCGAGGGGTTGGTTTGCACTTCATAACTTAAGGCATTGCCAACTTTCACTTCCAACGCAGGCTCTTTGTAAGGGGCCTCACGAAGGGAATACTAAAGTACGTAGCCTGGAGATCCCTGCGAATTATCTGCAGTACTAACCCGGCCATGGTCGCTTGGTCAGCTTACACACCAGCGGTACGAACATTGACTTCTCCAACTTCAAGTAACCCTTGACTTTCCCTCTCTCTCTCCATCCCCTCCCCCTTCCCAGTTGTCCCACCAGTCTAACTGTCTCCGACTACTTTCTATTTCTGTTTGGTTTGAACAGAGATTTTAAAAAGCCGCTAACTCCCAGCTAACAATGAACTATTCTACATGTTCCTTGATCTCCATTCCCGTTGGCCTGTTTTCACACCTTGCACTTCCTTATCGATGTATCTCCCTCGCCCCTGACATCAGTCTGAAGAAGGATCTCGACCCGAAATGTCACCCATTCCTTCTCTCCTGAGATGCTGCCTGACCTGCTGAGTTACTCCAGCATTTCGTGTTTATCTTCGGTGTAAATCAGCATCTGCAGTTCCCTCCTACGTTTCAGGTCGTGCCCCTTCTCCAGACCCTTCTCCATTTCCTTGATCTGTCATTTTCACACCTTACATTCCCTTTGTCCCCTTCCAGACCTCCAGTTTCCCTCTCCCTGACCCTCAGTCTGAAGTAGGGTCTCAACCCGAAACATCACCCATTGCTTCTGTCCAGAGATGCTGCCTGTCCTGCTGAGTTACTCCAGCATTTAGGTTAGAGACACACCGTGGAAACAGGCCCTTCGGCCCACCGAGTCCACGCCGACCAGAGATCCCCGCACACTAACATTATCCTAGGTAGACACAAAAAGCTGGAGTAACTCAGCAGGTCAGGCAGCATCTCTGGAGAGAAGGAATGGGTGACGTTTCGGGTCGAGACCCTTCTTCAGACTGATGTCAGGGGAGGGGGCGGGACAAAGATAGGATGTAGTGGGAGACAGGAAGACTAGTGGGAGAACTGGGAAGGGGAGGGGATAGAGAGGGAAAGCAGGGACTATCTGAAATTAGAGAAGTCAATGTTCATACCGCTGGGGTGTAAACTACCCAAGTGAAATATGAGGTGCTGTTCCTCCAATTTGCACTAGGCCTCACTCTGACAATGGAGGAGGCCCAGGACAGAAAGGTCAGACTGGGAGTCGGAGGGGGAGTTGAAGTGCTGAGCCACCGGGAGATCAGGTTTGTTAAGGCGGACTGAGCGAAGGTGTTGAGCGAAACGATCGCCGAGCCTGCGCTTGGTTTCACCGATGTAGAGAAGTTGACATCTGGAGCAGCGGATGCAATAGATGAGGTTGGAGGAGGTGCAGGTGAACCTCTGCCTCACCTGGAAAGACTGTTTGGGTCCTTGGATGGAGTTGAGGGGGGAGGCAAAGGGACAGGTGATGCATCTCGTGCGGTTGCAGGGGAAAGTACTCGGGGATGGGGTGGTTTGCGTAGGAAGGGACGAGTGGACCAGGGAGTTACGGAGGGAACGGTCTCTGCGGAACGCAGAGAGGGGAGGGGATGGGAAGATGTGGCCAGTGGTGGGGTCCCGTTGGAGGTGGTGGAAATGTTGGCGGATTATGTGCTGCATGCTACGGCTGATGCCACTGCACCACTGGAGGAAGGTCAGGGCGGGATGGGCACCGGTTGTTCCGGCGCTGCTGCGCAGGCGTGCAGCCGCTGGGCCCGGCAGCCCTCCCTGAACTGCGCAGGCGCGTGGATACCGGGGCCCGGCAAGTGGGAGCGCATTTATTAAAGTTTATAAAGTGAATTACTTTTAAAATATAACGAAACGTGATACTGCACACCGCAGGCGAATGGTGAGTAAGGTGGGCCTAAAATTGTTGTGCTATCGTGTACCGTGTGGGCAGTATTTCGGGAACATGCATACAGACAAGATGAGTGTTTTAGTTATATATATATATAGGTTATTCTGGCAACCACGTTGAGTATGTACGTGTGTAGGAAGGAGCTACAGATGCTGGTTTAAACCGAAGTAACTCAGCGGGACAGGCAGCATCTCTGGCGAGAAGGAATGGGTGACGTTTAGGGTCAAGATTATTCCTCAGTCTGAAGAATGGTTCTGATCCAAAACGCATGCATCCAAATTGCCTGAAGGATGTGCGTAGACTGACCCAAACATTCTACAAAGGCCACTATTGATGTATTAGGCAGATTTCATTTCATTGCAGAAAAATGTCTCTGTAGATTAGCAACACAGCACAGTGGTGCAGCGGGTAGAGCTGCTGCCTCACAGTGCCGGAGACACGGGTTCCATCCTGACCTCTTTTTTAAAATATACACACAAATACTTTTATTCAGAAAACAATGGGGAGTGGGCAGGAACGGGATACTGATTGTGGATGATCAGCCATGATCACATTGAATGGCGGTGCTGGCTCGAAGGACCGAATGGCCTCCTCCTGCACCTATTGTCTATTGTCTATTGTCCATTGTCCATAACAAAACATACAAACGTAACACGATCAAAGGCAGCCTATATTGGCAGTTTACAAACAAAGCAGTTATCAAATTAATATACCGCCAACTTTGTCAATGATGCACTCGACCTCCCGTGGCGACCAGCGCTCACGGAAGGCCTCCAGCCATGGACAATAGACAATAGACAATAGGTGCAGGAGGAGGCCATTCGGCCCTTCGAGCCTGCACCGCCATTCAATATGATCATGGCTGATCATCCAACTCAGTATCCTGTACCTGCCTTCTCTCCATACCCCCTGATCCCTTTAGCCACAAGGACCACATCTAACTCCCTCTTAAATATAGCCAATGAACTGGCCTCAACTACCCTCTGTGGCAGAGAATTCCACAGATTCACCACTCTCTGTGTGAAAAAAAACGTTCTCATCTCGGTCCAAAAAGACTTCCCCCTTATCCTTAAACTGTGACCCCTTGTTCTGGACTTCCCCAACATCGGGAACAATCTTTCTGTATCTAGCCTGTCCAACCCCTTAAGAATTTTGTAAGTTTCTATAAGATCCCCCCTCAATCTTCTAAATTCCAGCGAGTACAAGCCGAGTCTATCCAATCTTTCTTCATATGAAAGTCCTGCCATCCCAGGAATCAATCTGGTGAACCTTCTCTGTACTCCCTCTATGGCAAGAATGTCTTTCCTCAGATTAGGAGACCAAAACTGTACGCAATACTCCAGGTGTGGTCTCACCAATACCCTGTACAACTGCACCAGAACCTCCCTGCTCCTATACTCAAATCCCCTCGCTATGAATGCCAACATACCATTCGCTTTCTTCACTGCCTGCTGCACCTGCATGCCTACTTTCAATGACTGGTGTACCACGACACCCAGGTCTCGTTGCATCTCCTAATCGGCCACCATTCAGGTAATAGTCTGCTTTCCTGTTCTTGCCACCTCTCCAGGGACATGCGGGCACGGACGTAGGCCCGGAAAAGGGGCGGGCAACCCCTCTACAGCTGTGTGACCGTCGACTACCCGCTGCCTGGACCCGCGAATGGCCATCTTGGCCAGGCCCGGGAGCAGACCAACAGGGAGACCCCCTCCCCTCCCCCTCCTCCCTCCTTCCCGACCCTCCCCCCTCTGTACCGGGTGCCCAAATGTCAGGAGTGTGGGTCTATGATGTTCCACCCTGACCTCGGGTGCTGTCTGTGTGTGGAGCTTGCACGTTCTCCCCGTGACCTGCGTGGGTTTCCTCCGGGTGCTCCGGTTTCCTCACACACTTCAAAGACGCTCGGGTGTGTAGTTTGTAGTTGGCCCTCTGGAAATTGCCCCTGGTGTGTGGGGGACCCATGTAAAAATTGGGATTAACGTGGAACTAGTGTGAGTGGGTGATCGATGGTCGGCGTGGACTGGGTGACTGGGCTGAAGGGCCCGTCCTTTAGAAATATCGGTCTCCCAATCTACATAATGGAAGCAGAGTAAATCCTTGACACATGTAAAGTGTTGATATTTATTTAGTTTTGTTCAGTTTAGAGATACAGCGCGGAAACAGGCCCTTTGGCCTACTGAGACTGCACCGACCAGCGATCCCCGCACATTAACACTATCCTACACACACTGGGGACAGTTTTTACATTGATACCAAGCCAATTAACCTACCAACCTGTACGTCTTTGGAGTGTGGGAGGAAGAAAACCCACGCAGGTCACGGGGAGAACGTGCAAACTCCACACAGACAGCACCTGTGTTCGGGATCGAACCCGGGCCTCTGGCGCTGTGAGGCAGCAGCTCTACCGCCGCGCCACCGTGCCTCCCAATTCTAAACTTAATATTTAGCTGGGAAAGAGGAAGAGGCTGTTTAATACACCTCCTTAAAAAAAATGACTTACTCAATAGTTGACGGGTTAATTTTTATTTTGCAGATCTGCTTGGCGGCATTGCTTGGGCTGTACATATTCTGCATCACGTACGAGATCGATGAGAAGACGGTTTGCCAGTTTATAGTGAAGGTAATGGATACCTGGCGTGGTTTTGGTATCAAGTCAAACTATTCAGCACGCACCCAGGGCTCTGTGACAACAGTTAACCCTGGTCTAAAGAAGGGTCTCGGTTTAAGGTGATGGGGGGGGGGAAAGATTTAATAGGAACCTGAGTTTAATTTAGTTGAGAGATGCAGCTAGGGTTGCCAACTTTCTCACTCCCAAATAAGGGACAAAAGGTGACGTCACCGCCCCACATGACCTCACCCAGCCAGCGGCCACGTGCTCCTGCTCCATCAATGGCGGCTGCCCGGGCCGGGAGGTGGGTTGCTACGCAACTTCCGTTAGGCGACGCCCAGGCCTCCGAACCTACAGTGTCCGGGCCTACAGTGGCCCCCGAGCTACAGTATCCGGGCCTACAGCGCCCCCCGGGCCTAATACGGGACAAGGGTACGGGACAAACCAATTTAGCCCAAAATATGTCCCGGATAATACGGGACAGTTGGCAACCCTAGAAACAGCGCAGAAACAGCTTTGGCCCACCGAGTCCACGTCGACCAGCCATCCCCGCACATAAATACTATCCTACACGTACCAAGGACAATTTACATTCATACCAAGCCAATTATCCTACAAACATGAGATAGACACAAAAAGCTGGAGTAACTCAGCAGGACTGGCAGCATCTCTGGAGAGAAGGGATGGGTGACGTTTCGGGTTGAGAGTCTGAAGAAGGTTCTTGACCCAAAACACCACCCATTACTTCTCTCCAGCGATACTGCCTGGCCCGCTGAGTTGCTCCACCATTTTGTGTCTATCTTCAGTTTAAAGCAGCATCTGCAGTTCCTTCCTACGTACCTGGTTGATAACTGCTTGCTTCCAAGATGGCGCCCAACCCAGGTGACTATTTGCTGCAGAAGCAGATCTACAATCACATGTTACAATCGCTCCACACTCTTAAACCTCTTCTCCTACAGCAACATTTCTTACTTTAACAATGCTACACACTGTAAACGGGTGTAGTCATGTGTAGTCATGACAACGGGTGTTGTAATCATGTGTAGTCTTTCCGCTGAATGGATCGCAGGGAGGGTTGCCAACTGTCCCGTATTAGTCGGGACATCCCGTATTTTGGTCTAAATTGGTTTGTCCCATACAGGACAGCCCTTGTCCCGTATTAGGCCCGGGGGACACTGTAGGCCCGGACACTGTAGGCTCGGACGCTGTAGGCCCGGACGCTTTAGGCCCCGACGCTGTAGGTCCCGACAGTTTAGGTCCCGACACTCTAGGTTTCCGACATTTTAGCTCCGGACAGTCTAGGTCCGGAGGCCCGGGCGCCGCCTAACGGAGGTTGCCTAGCAACCCGCCTCCCGGCCCGGGCAGCCACCATTAGTGGGGCGCGGGGCGGTGACGTCATCTTGTCCTGTATTTGGGAGTGAGATAGTTGGCACCCCTAATCGAACGCAACTTTTCACTGTACCTCGGTACACGTGACAACAAACTAAACAAAAAGTGAAGATACCGCGTGGAAGATACAGGCCCTTCAGCCCACCGAGTCCATGCTGACCAGTGATCCCCAAGCACTAGCACTATCCTACACTAGGGACAATGTTTACATTTATACCAAGGCGCGTAAGGCAGCCACTCTATCACTGTGCCGATCTTGTTAACTAAATTGGAAAGAAAGCTAAGAAAGCTAAGATATTGGAGACTTCAACGGGCAATTAACACTGCCAGTAAAATCATTTATTTCATCACATAACACCTCTGTTAAATTTCTGCGAGCATCTAAAATATTTGGTTATTATCACTGACAGATTATCATAGCCTATATTTCTTGGGTAAATGTATTAATAAGGTGGCTACTGTTAAGGGGCGGCACGGTGGCGCAGCGGTAGAGTTGCTGCCTTTCAGCGCTGGAGACCCGGGTGTCTGTACGGAGTTTGTACGTTCTGCCTGTGACCTGCGTGGGTTTTCTCTAAGATCTTCGGTTTCCTCCCACACTCCAAAGACGTACAGGTTTGTAGGTTAATTAGCTGGCTATAAGTGTATCATCAAGTTATAGAGTCATGAGGCATGGAAACAGGCCCTTTGACCCAACTTGCCCATGCCAACCAAGATGCCACATCTAAGCTATTCCCATTTGCCTGTGTTTACCCATTCCCCTCTAATCCTTTCCTATCCATGTACCTGTCCGAGCATCTTTTAAATTCCAAATCTCTGAGTTTTGAGCAACACAATGTCACAGAGTTGCTACCCAGGTTCAACCCTGACTACAGGTGCTGTCTGTATGGAGTTTGTATGTTCTCCCTGTGACTGTGTGGGTTTTCACCGGGTGCTCCGGTTTCCTCGCACACTCCAAAAAAGTGCAGGTTTGCAGGTTAATTGGCTTTTGTAAATTTCGTTTAGTTTAGAGATACAGCATGGAAACAGGCCCTTTGGCCCACCGAGTCCATGCCGACCAGCGATCCCCGCACACTAACACTATCCTACACACACTAGGGACAATTTACATTTATACCAAGCCAATTTACCTACAAATCTGTACGTCTTTAGAATGTGGGAGGAAATCGAAGAAGATCTCGGAGAAAACGCACGCGGTCATGGGGAGAACGTACAAACTCCGTATAGGCATGCACCCTTAGTCGGGATCAAACCCGGGTCCCTGGCACTATAATGCAGCAACTCTACCGCTGCACCACTGTGCCACCCCCTTGCTACAGTACTTGCTTTTATACTTTGTTACAGTACTTGCTTTTAAACGTTGTTATCGTACTTGCTTTTAAATATTGTGGTAATACTTGCTTTTAAATGTTCTAGTGCTTTAAATGGTGATATAATATGTGTTTCTAAAGGTTCTAGAACGTGGTTTTAAATGGGGATATAATACCTGCCTTTAACTGTTTTTATATTAAATGTTTTTAAGTGTTGCTGTAGTATATGCAAGTTCAGATTACAAATGGCAACAGATCAGGGGCATGCTGCAATTGTCACGGAGACCTTAACCTATATATTGTGTAGGAAGTCTGAAGAACGGTCTCGACCCGAAACGTCACCCATTCCCTCTCTCCTAGATGCTGCCCGACCTGCTGAGTTACTCCAGCATTTTGTGATACCTTAACCTATATATTGATTGGATGAGCAAAACTAACAAAGGTAGTTGTACCCCTGTACAATGACAATAAAGATATATTGTATTGTATTGTAATGTAATAGAAGGATTTGTGTACGAAGTAACTGCAGATGCAGGTTTATACCGAAGATAGACACAAAAAAGCAGGAGTAACTCAGCGGGACAGGCAGCATCTCTGGAGAGAAGGAATGGGTGACATTTTGGGTTGAGACCCTTCTTCGGACTGGTTGGGGATGAGGGAAGCGAAAGATATAGACGGTGATCTGGAGAGATAAAGAACAATGAACGAAAGACATGCAAAAAAGTAACGATGATAATGGAAACAGGCCATTGTAAACTGTTTGTTGGGTGGAATTGAGAAGCTGGTGCAACTTGGGTGGGGGAGGGATAGAGAGAGAGGGGAAGTGTTGAGTTTTTGGTTAGAGAAGTACAATATGAGTCTATCCAGGAAATGCTGTTTTAAATTTGGCCTTATGGAGCGAGAGTTGATTAAACCAGGATCTCAAGGTGGAAGACCCCCAGGTGACAGTGGCCACACTCTGATGGAATTCCAAATGCAGTTGGAGGATGAACATCATCAGATCATAACCAGTCTCTTCAATTTAATTAAGGGCAATTATAATGTTATGAGGCAGGGGTTGTATTAGTGAGAGACATAAGAGACTGCAAACACTGGAACCTTGAGCAAGGAAATCGAAAGGTTGGAGGAAGTCTTAGTTTAGTTTAGTTTAGAGATACAGCGCGGAAACAGGCCCTTCGGCCCACCAAGTCCGCACCGACCAACAATCTCCATACACTAGCACTATCATGCACACACTAGGGACAATTTACATTTATACCAAGCCAATTAGCCTACAAACCTGTACATCTTTGGAGTGTTGGGACGAAACAGGAGATCCCGGAGAAAACCCACTCGGGTCATGGGGAGAACGTACAAACACCGTACAGACAGCGCCCGTAGTCAGGATCGAACCTGGGTCTCTGGCGCTGGAGGGCTGAGGAATGGTTGATGATGGAATTTAATGCAGAGAAAATGTGAGGTGTTATATTTTGTGAAGTCTAACATGGGCAGGCCCTACACAGTGAATGGTAGGTCTCTGCGATGTGTTGTAGATCAGAGGAATCAAGAAGTGCAGGTACATAGTTTCGCAAAAGTGGCATTACAGGTAGGTAGTAGGGTGGTCAAAAACACTTTTGGCCTCATCAGTCAGACTATTGAGTATACTGTAGAAGTTGGGAGGTCATATTTTAGTTATATAAAATATTGGTGAAGCCATATTTAGAGCATTATGTTCTGCTTTGGGCATTGAGTATTGAAGTTGGAAGGTCATGTTGCAGTTATATATGACATTGGTGAGGCCTCATTTAGACTATTATGTTCGGTTTTGGGCACCATGTAATTAGCAAGATGCTGTCCTGTCAAACTGGAAAGTGTGCAGATAATATTTACAAGGATGTTGCCAGGACCTGAGGGCCTGAGCAATAGGGAGAGGTTGAGCAAGCTGGGACTCTATTCCTTAGAGAGCAGGAGGATGAGGGGTGATCTTATAGAGTTGGACAAAATCAGGAGAGGAATAGAACAGGTAAATGCACAGAATCCAATGTGTCCCTTCAATGGACTTAATTAGATTGTCTGACTCACATGCCAGAGTCCACAGTCTGACAAATGTCCTGCTGTCAAAAGTCCGTCCAAGTCCCTTGTTCAATAAATTCCTCGGCTCTGCATCACAGAAGATGACAACCAGCTTTGCAGCTTTACGGAGGAGAGTGTCAACATTCCCAATCAATACAATGGGATGGCACGGTGGCACAGCGGTAGAGTTGTTACCTTACAGCGCTAGACAGCCGGGTTCAATCCTGACTACGGGCACTGTCTGTACGGAGTTTGTACGTTCTCCCCGTGGCCTGCGTGGGTTTTCTCCAAGATCTTCGGTTTCCTCCCACACTCTAAAGACGTACAGGTTTGCAGGTTAATTAGGTATCATCAAGTTATAGAGTCATGAGGCATGGAAACAGGCCCTTTGACCCAACTTGCCCATGCCAACCAAGATGCCACATCTAAGCTATTCCCATTTGCCTGTGTTTACCCATTCCCCTCTAATCCTTTCCTATCCATGTACCTGTCCGAGCGCCTTTTAAATTCCAAATCTCTAAGTTTTGGGCAACACAATGTCACATCGGTAGAGTTGCTACCCGGGTTCCAACCTGTCTGTATGGAGTTTGTATGTTCTCCCTGTGACTGTGTGGGTTTCTCCGGGTGCTCCGGTTTCCTCGCACACTCTTAGTTTTAGTTTAGTTTAGAGATACAGCGCGGAAACAGGCCCTTCGGCCCACCGAGTCCGTGCCGACCAGCGATCCCCGCACACAAGCATTATCGTGCACACACTAGGGACAATTTACATTTATACCAAGCCAATTAGCCTACAAACCTGTACGTCTTTGGAGTGTTGGGACGAAACAGGAGATCCCGGAGAAATCCCACACAGGTACAAACATCGTACAGACAGCACCCGTAGTCAGGATCGAACCTGGGTCTCCGGCGCTGGAAGGCAGCAACTCTACCGCTGCGCCACCGTGCCGCCCGGCAAGCTAACATGTTGTCTACGTTGGGTCAGCAAGCAGATGGGACAATAGGTGAACTGATGATGAATCTTCAAACAACTGATCAAAAATTGCAACAGGATCTTGATCTCTTGGCTGAGGAATGGTTGATGATGGAATTTAATACAGAGAAACGTGAGGTGTTATATTTTGTGAAGTCTAACATGGGCAGGCCCTACGCAGTGAATGGTAGGTCTCTGCGATGTGTTGTAGATCAGAGGGATCAAGAAGTGCAGGTACATAGTTTCTCAAAAGTGGCATTACAGGTAGTCAAAAACACTTTGGCACTTCGGCCCCATCAGTCAGACTATTGAGTATACTGTGGAAGTTGGGATGTCATATTTCAGTTATATAAAATATTGGTGAAGCCATATTTAGAGCATTATGTTCTGCTTTGGGCATTGAGTGTTGAAGTTCTGAGGTCATGTTGCAATTATATAAGACATTGGTGAGGCCACATTTAGACTATTGTGTCAGTTTTGGGCAACATGTTATTAGCAAGATGCTGTCAAACTGGAAAGTATGCAGTCAATATTTACAAGGATGTTGCCAGGACCTGAGGGCCTGAGCAATAGGGAGAGGTTGAGCAGGCTGGGACTCTATTCCTTAGAGAGCAGGAGGATGAGGGGTGATCTTGTAGAGTTGGACAAAAACATGAGAGGAATAGATCAGAGTCTCTTGACCAAAGTAGGGGAATCGAGAACCAGAGGACATAGGTTTACGGTGAAGGGGAAAAGATTTAATAGGAACCTGAGGGCGGTCACTGTGGCGCAGCGGTAGAGTTGCTGCCTTACAGCGAATGCAGCGCCGGAGACCCGGGTTCGATCCCGACTACGGATGCTGTCTGTACAGAGTTTGTACGTTCTCCCCGTGACCTGCGTGGGTTTTCTCCGAGATCTTCGGTTTCCTCCCACACTCCAAAGACGTACACTTCCTCCCACATTCTAAAGACGTACAGGTTTGTAGGTTAATTGGCTGGGTAAATGTAAAAATTGTCCCTAGTGGGTGTAGGATAGTGTTAATGTGCGGGGATCGCTGGGCGGCGCGGACCCGGTGGGCCGAAGGGCCTGTTTCTGCGCTGTATCTCTAAATCTAAAAAAATCTGAGTGATACCTTTTTTACACAAAGGGTGGTGGGTGCATGGAATGAGCTGCTGGAGGACGTAGTTGAGGCAGGGACAATAGCAATTGTTAAGAAACATTTAGACAGGTTCGTGGATAGGACAGGTTTAGTGGGATATGGGCCAAACGAGGGCGGGTGGGACTAGTGTAGCTGGGACATGTTGGCCAGTGGGGGCAAGTTGGTCTGAAAGGCCTGTGTCCACACTGTATAACTCTATGCGTCTAACCCTGTAACCTATGATGCCTTTACTAATCAAGAACAGTCCATGATTCTGTCAGATGACAACCTGTCAGCTGCTCAGCCCCCCGGGGCTAGGAACATTAAACAGTACTGGTGCAGTGGTAGAGTTGCTGCCTTACAGCACCAGAGACCGGGGTTCAATACTGACCACGGGTGCTCTGTGTACGGAGTATGTGCGTTCTCCCCGTGACCGCGTGGGTTTTTTCCGGGAAGCTCTGGGTTTCCTCCTACACTCCAAAGAGGTACAGGTTTGTAGGTTTATTGGCTTGGTGTAAATGTGAAATTGTCCCCAGTGTGTGTAGGATAGTGTTACTGTGTGGGGATCGCTGGTCGGCACGGATTCGGTGGGCCGAAGGGCCTGTTTCCATGTTGTATCTCAAATCTAAACTAAACTACACTACACTAAACTAAATAATTGTGAATTGTCCCCAGTGTGTGTAGGATAGTGCTAGGGTGCAGGAATCGCTGGCCGGCACAGATTCGGTAGGCCGAAGGGCCTGTTTCCACGCTGCATCTCTAAACTAAATAATTGTAAATTGTCCCAAGTGTGCGGAGGGTGCGGGGGAATCAGTGGTCGGCACAGACTCAGTGGGCCGAAGGGCCTGTTTCCGCGCTGTATCTCTAAACTAAACTAAACTAAATAATTATAAATTGTCCCCAGTGTGTGTAGGATAGTGCTAGTGTGCGGGGATCGCTGGTCGGCGCGGACTCGGTGGGCCGAAGGGCCTGTTTCCACGCTGTTTCTGTTTCTGTTTCTGTTTTCTGCTGCACAACTGCCAACAGCTGGGCTATCCCGTGCAGGTTTCGCTCGCGTGGGTACCGGTTGCAAGGGAGGTGGTTTAGATGCTTGCGTGGGCACGTTTGGTGAGATGATCCATGTATCTCTGGACTAAACTCATCCGCTGCAATGAAGTAACGTCGGTGTGCTTTCCACCCATAGCTGGTGTACTTCTTGCTCTGCACCCTGGGCCTGATCCTCAGCGTCTCCGCCGCGGCCTTTGCTGGAAACCATTTCAATCAGATCAGCCGCTTCAGCTGCCGTATGGGCCCGGAGCACTGCGCCTGCACCCAGGATCCAGAGGATGAGATCGCGCACATCTTCCTCTACCGCCACGTGTCCGACTGCGAGCTGGTCACCGGCCCACTCAAACTCTACCTGCTGCTGCAGCTGATCCTCAACCTGGTGCTGGCCCTGGTCTGCCTGCTGGGATGCTACCTGATGTGGAGGCACAGGTACCAGGTGTTTTTCGCCGGCCTCCACTTCCACCCCTTCAAGAGTCCCACTCAAAAGCCGCAGAAGGTCTAGAGAAGCCCCCCCCCCCCCCCACACAAGGTGGGTCTGCCTCAGCTTGCAGCCCGAGGTTGAACCCTGGCGCCCATTGCCTGTGGGAGAGGAATTACTCCCAATATTAACAAGCCTTTCAAAGCTGGTAGACACAGAATGCTGGAGTAACTCAGCGGGTCAGGCAGCATCTCTGGAGAGAAGGAATGGGTGACGTTTCGGGTCGAATCTTCAGACGTGTCAGACTCTGAAGAAGGGTCTCGACCCGAAACGTCACCCATTTCCTTCTCTCCTGATATGCCGCCTGACCCGCTGTACATTCTGTGTCTACCTTCAATTTGAACCAGCATCTGCAGTTATCTTCCTACAAGCCTTTCAAAGCTAGATGGAGCTTGCAGAGCAGCGTGGGAGCGTGTTACTGACGCAAGAACGTGTGCCGCGAGGAGGCAAAGAGCAAAGTGGACACAAGGGAACTGTGGATGCTGGTTTACGGGAAGGAAACCCCACAAAAGAGCTGGAGTAACTCAGCGGGTCAGGCAGCATTCCTGGAGAACACGTAGAAACATAAACACTGCAGATAACAGAGAGAGAGAGACATAAAGAGCTGGAGTAACTCAGCGGGTCAGGCAGCATTCCTGGAGAGCCATGGTCATGGATGGGCAACGTTTCAGGGTTGGGACTGAAGCAAAGATACTAGAGGAGCAAGATAGACCACTCGACCCTAAAAACCGTAGTAGGTCACGGCACCATTTTAGTCGGCAGAAACTCGCAGAAACATTTAAAAAGAAAAATGACAAAAATCTGTGAGTTGATAGATGAGATATATTCTGTATTTTAATGGTATCATCACACATACTGTTCCCCCAAAACACTGATTACACTGCGAGAGGCAGAGCGGACGGTGGGTTTTGCTTACTAAAATGGCGGACATTACGCTCGTTTGCGTCCTACATTTCAGTATGGGCGCTTTCGATGGAGTGGTCCATCTTGCTCCTCTAGTATCTTTGGACTGATGAAAAGTTCCCTACCTGGAAAAGTCGCCTATCCATGTTCTCCAGACATGTTCCCTGACCAGCTGAGTTACTCCAGCACTTTGTGCCTTTCTCTGGAGAACGTGGATAGGCGATGCTTCGGATGGGGACTGAAGAAGGGTCCCGACCTGAAAGGTCATCAGTTCATGTTCTCCACAGTTGCTGCCTGACCGCTAGGTTACTCCAGCACTTTGTGGATTTTTAAACTAACAGAGTGACATTTTTGCAGGCACTGTATGTACACTATTGTTGGTGTTCAGTAGGCTGCCTTTTATACTATTGTATGTCAGTGCAGCAACTAACAAGCTACACTTTGCTCTCAGTAAAACCCCTTGAGGATTTTTAAACACACAAAAAAATAAAAGGTTAATTTGTGTATGAAGGAACTGCAGATGCTGGGTTAAAGCAAAGGATCTCAACCCTAAACGTCACCCATTCCTTCTCTCCAGAGATGCTGCCTGTCCCAGCTGAGTTACTCCAGCGTTTTGTGTCTGTAAAAGATTAAATTGTAAGTTGTTAACTGATGCGGAGTTTAAATGCTGGCTATTAAAAGCTGCGGATGTTGGCATCTTGAGCATGAAACAAAGTGCTGGAAGAACTCAGCGGATCAGGCAGCAACAGGGGTGGGGAATGGACGGAGGGCGTTTTGGGTCAGGACCCTTAGTTTAGAGATAGAGCGTGGAAATAGGGCCATCGGCCCAAAGCTGGTGCTGACCAACGATCTCCCATGCACTAGGTCTATCCTACACACGAGGGACGAGTTTACAAGCCAATTAACCCACAAACCTGCACGTCTTTGGAGTGTGGGAGGAAACCTGGAGCACCTGGAGGAAACCCACACGGTCACATGGAGAACATGCAAACTTGATACGTGTTAATAATCTCTGCCTTTCATCTTGCTGAGTGCCCTGACAGAAGTCTGGGGATCTCACGCACGCACCCACACACGCACGCACATACATACACGCACATGCATGTAAACACACACACGCATACACATACGCACCCGCGCATGCACACATGGCACAGTGGCGCAGCGGTAGAGTCGCTGCCTCACGGCGCCAGAGACCCGGGTTCGATCCTGACTGCGGGTGCCGTCTGTATGGGGTCTGCACGTTCTCCCCGTGACCTGCGTGGGTTTTCCCCGGGTGCTCTGGTTTCCTCCCACACTCCAAAGACGTACAGGCTTGTAGGTTAATTGGCTTTGGTAAAATTGTACCTTGTTTCTAGTGTGTAGTGTAGTGCTAGTGTACGGGGATCGCTGGTTGGCGGGGACTCGATGGGTCGAAGGGCCTGCTTCCGTGCTGCGTCCACTAGACTGAAACTAAACGCCCACGTTTCAAGATCTCGACCCACGCAGTAGAAACACTATCCCACGAATGTCAATTGCAAGGAGACTTGTCACAACGAGCAAGTTTAGAGAGTTTAGAGAGTGAGTTGGTGGTCAGAAAGTGTAGCTGCCTCCCACTCAGTGAAACCGGAGTGGTGTGAGTGTTTATAACTGTGTCTATTTCTGTTTGTTCCAAACGGCGAGGGATTTATTTAGTGACTGGGAGTGCCGTGGGGTGCAGAAGTGGGGATGATCACACAGGGCAGGGGCAATGTGCCCATTTAAAACAAAAACATTTCAACAAGGTGAATCTTTAACTGAAACAGCAAAAACCACTTGGAATACACACAAATGCTGGAGTAACTCAGCGGGTCAGGCAGCATCTCAGGAGAGAAGGAATGGGTGACGTTTCGGGTCTCGACCCCATTCGTTCTCTCCTGAGATGCTGCCTGACCTGCTGAGTTGCTCCAGCATTTTGTGAATAAATACCTTCGATTTGTACCAGCATCTGCAGTTATTTTCTTACACTTGGAATACACAAGTCATCTGATATAAAATGAACACTTGCACCCTGTTACTCTCCTCTGAAACCAATGGAATACATACACATTAATCATAATCATAATCATACTTTATTAGCCAAGTATGTTTTGCAACATACGAGGAATTTAATACAAAGCCACTCTAACCTTGCAGCATCTCAACTACCGAGCATTTTCAAAGGTTATGTTTCACCGTTACTTTGAAACACTTTCACAAAACACATAATCAACGGTTTTCTGTTTAATGTATCCAGATGTAAACACGTTTGTATTTTACAGCCTGCTTACAGTGATGGGAGCAGAATTAGGCCATTCGGCCCATCAGGTCTACCCCGCCATTCAATCATGGCTGATCTATCTCTCCCTCCTAACCCCATTCTCCTGCCTTCTCCCCATAGCCCCTGACACCCGTACTAATCAAGAATCAGTCAATCTCTGCCGTAAAAAATACCAAATGACGTGGCCTTCACAGCCGTCTGTGGCAATGAATTCCACAGATTCACCACCCTCTGACTCTAGAAATTCCTCCTCACCTCCTTTCTCAAGGGATATCCTTTTATTCTGAGACGATGGCCCCTGGTCCTAGACTCTCCAACTAGTGGAAACATCCTCTGCACCTTCTGCTATCTCACCCCATCCTACACTTAATCTAGGATGAAGCATGCACGTCATAGCACCCAACCACAATAACAGGGTTGTCAACATTACATCCTCACTACTCTCTGATAACTAGGGTGGCACGGTGGCGCAGCGGCATTGCTACTGCCTCACAGCGCCAGAGACCTGGGTTCCATCCCGACCATCGGCGCCGTCTGTACGGAGTTTGTACATTCTCCCCGTGGGTTTTTTCTCCAAGATCTTTGGTTTCCTCCCACACTCCAAAGACGTATAGGTTTATAGGTTAATTGGCTTGGTGTAAATGTAAAATTGTCCCTAGTGTGTGTGTTAATGTGCGGGGATCGCTGGTCGGCGCGGACTCGGTGGGCCGAAGGGCCTGCTTCCGCACTATATCTCTAAAACTAAACTAAACTAAACTCTCTAACCTTGCAGTAACTCAGCTACGGAGCAATTTCAAAGGTTATGTTTCACTGTTACTTTGAAACACTTTCTTTGCTTTGGCATGTAATTGCTGGTTTTCTGTATCTCTAGATTTAAATGCATTTGTATCTTGCTTCCCTCATAAACTCATACGTTACGGGAGCAGAATTAGGCCACTCGGCCCATCGAGTCTACTCCGCCATTCAATCATGGCTGATCTATCTCTCCCTCCCAACCCCATTCTCCTGCCTTCTCCCCATAACCCCTAACACCCGTACTAACCTGTACCCCCTGCTGTCTTCTGTGTAAAAACACAGTATCATAACAACAGACAGCATGATATAATTTCAGCTTTATTTGCAAAGCATTGCCTGAATATTTTGACCCTTCATTGGGCTGCTTGTGTGATATATTAGTAGTCAATATCCTATCAAAATCTGACCTCACTCTGGACTTTACATGTAAACATCAACCTCTGTTGAAAACGATTTTCTATGCAGTCTTTGTGTTAAAGAGATTTATTTTCTCTCTGCAATATTTATAACAATAATAAAGTATCTATATAAGACATTCTGATCTTGGATGTGTTTTGTTCTTGATTCTTCCCATCACTACTCTTAGTTCGTTTCTAGGTACGTTCAACGGAGAGGCCGTGCTTAAAAGTCAAGCAACAATCGGCTGGTCACACACTAGAATGATCAGCCATGATCACATTGAATGGCGGTGCTGGCTCGAGGGGATGAATGGCCTCCTCCTGCACCTAATGTCTATTGTCTATTTACGAGCTGAACGAATGAATGAATACGTTTATTGGCCAAGCATGTGCAGATACAAGGAATGTGCCTTGGTGCCCCGCTCACAAATGACAACACAGACTTACAGTTAACAATTAAGAATAAAGCATAACCACTGTTGTTTGTCATTTACATTAATGATCTGGATGATGGTGTGGCAAATTGGATTAGTAAATATGCAGATGATACTAAGATAGGTGGTGTAGTTGATAGTGAGGTAGATTTTCAAAGTCTACAGAGAGACTTGGGCCTTTTGGAAGGGTGGGCTGAAAGATGGCAGATGGAGTTTAATGCTGATAAGTGTGAGGTGCTGCATTTTGGTAGGACAAATCAAAATAGGACGTACAGGGTAAATGGTAGGGAATTGAGGAATGCAGTGGAACAGAGGGATCTGGGAATAACTGCATTGTTCCCTGAAGGTGGAATCGCATGTGGATAGGGTGGTGAAGAAGGCGTTTGGTATGCTTGCCTTTATAAATCAGAGCATCGAGTATAGAAGTTGGGATGTAATGTTGAAATTGTACAGGGCATTGGTGAGGCCGAATCTGGAGTATGGTGTGCAGTTCTGGTCGCCAAATTATAGGAAGGATGTCGACAAAATGGAGAGGGTACAGAGGAGATTTACTAGAATGTTGCCTGGGTTTCAGCACTTAGGCTACAGAGAGAGGTTGAACAGGTTGGGTCTTTATTCTTTGGAGCGTAGAAGGTTGAGGGGGGACTTGATAGAGGTTTTTAAAATTTTGAGAGGGACGGACAGAGTTGACGTGGGTAGGCTTTTCCCTTTGAGAGTGGGGAAGATTCCAACAAGGGGACATAGCTTCAGAATTGAGGGACAAAGGTTTAGGGGTAACATGAGGGGGAACTTCTTTACTCAGAGGGTTGTGGCTGTATGGAATGGGCTTCCGGTGGAAGTGGTGGAGGCTGGCTCGATTTTATTATTTAAGAGTAAATTGGATAGGTATATGGATAGGAGGGGATTGGAGGGTTATGGTCTGAGTGCAGGTAGATGAGACTAGGTCAGGGAGAATGGTCGGCGTGGACTGGTAGGGCCGGACAGGCCTGTTTCCATGCTGTAGTTGTTATATGTTATATGTTATATGTTAATAAGGATACAACATTACGGTCATACAACGAACAGGCACTTGTTCAGAAACCTGGGAACTTCACAAAGGAGAGGCAATGCGCGCTCATCAAAATCTCACAATGCCCGGGTAACAGTTTCTCAGGAAGGATCCAATGTGAAGAGAGTTGAATGAGCAAAATGAAGAAGGTGTCTCGACCCGAAACGTCACCCATTCCTTCTCTCCAGAGATGCTGCCTGACCCAGTTGCTGAGTTACTCCAGCATTTTGTGTCTGTCTTCGGTGTAAACCAGCACCTGCAGTTCCTTCCTGCATGTCAACGAACCGGGAGAAGGCAGGAACGGGGTACTGATTGAGAAGGATCAGCCATGATCACATTGAATGGGGGTGCTGGCTCGAAGGGCCGAATGGCCTCCTCCTGCACCTATTGTCTATTGTCTATTGTCTATAACATGCATCTGATCCATATTTCGGGCGGCACATGTAGAGTCAATGCCTCAAAGTGCCGGAGACCCGGGTTCCATCCTGACCTCGGCCTCAGCTAGACACAAAATGCTGGAGTAACTCAGCGGGTCAGGCAGCATCTCCGGAGAGAAGGAATGGGTGACGTTTCGTGTCGAGACCCTTCTTCATACATACATGTACACACACACACACACACACACATATATATATATATATATACATATACACACAAACGCACACACACAATGCACTTTATTCTCATTTATCATATTGTTTACAGTGTACTGTGTTTACATATTGTGTTGTGCTGCTGAAGTATGAATTTCATTGTTCTATCTGGGACATATGCCAATAAAGCACTCTCGTCTCTTGAACTCACCCATACATCTTTGGGATATGGGAAGAAATGTTCTCATCCACTCCCTGCACACTCGGGGCAATTTATGAGGGGTCAATTAATCTGCAAACCCGCACGTCTTTGGGATGCGGGAGGAAACCGGAGCACCCGGAGGAAACCTCATGGTGTCACAGGGACAACGTGCAAATGGCAGGACTGTCGTATGTTGAAAGACTGGAGCGACTAGGTTTGTATACACTGGAATTTAGAAGGATGAGAGGGGATCTTATCGAAACATATAAGATTATTAAGGGGTTGGACACGTTAGAGGCAGGAAACATGTTCCCAATGTTGGGGGAGTCCAGAACAAGGGGCCACAGTTTAAGAATAAGGGGTCGGCCATTTAGAACTGAGATGAGGAAAAACTTTTTCAGTCAGAGAGTTGTGAATCTGTGGAATTCTCTACCTCAGAAGGCAGTGGAGGCCTATTCTCTGAATGCATTCCAGAGAGAGCTAGATAGAGCTCTTAAGGATAGCGGAGTCAGGGGGTATGGGGAGAAGGCAGGAACGGGGTACTGATTGAGAATGATCAGCCATGATCACATTGAATGGCGGTGCTGGCTTGAAGGGCCGAATGGCCTCCTCCTGCACCTATTGTCTATTGTCTATTGTATCTACCACTTGAGCGGCAAAACGTGTGGGGAAAAAAACTGCAGATGCTGGTCTAAATCGAAGGTAGACACAAAATGCTGGAGTAACTCAGCGGGTCAGGCAGCATCTCTGGACAGAAGGAATAAGTGTGAAGAAGGGTCTCGACCCGAAACGTCGCCCATTCCTTCTCTCCCGAGATGCTGCCTGACCCGCTGAGTTACTCCAGCGTTTTGTGTCTACACTTCGTATCTCCCTCCATCTCCGCCCCATCTACACCTCTCCCGAACGGTGCAGTGGGAACGAAACGTCTGGAAGGACGGCAGCTGACGAAACTGGTCACCACCTCCTTCTCCAAGGGTAATAATGGACGCGCATTAAACGTCAGCCTCACCATCGACACCATGTTGCAATGAGAAAATAAGTAAATAAAGAGGTGAGTGAATGAATGGATGAATGAATGAATGAATGAATGAATGAATGAATGAATGAATGAATGAATGAATGAATGAATGAATGAATGGACACAGCAATTCTACATGCACTTGACTTTTAATCTAAAATTTGCCTGTAATTCTGGAATAAATGCTGTGGTGGCCAAGTCAATGGATATTTTTAAGGCGGAGATTGATAGATTCTTGATCAGTACGGGTGTCAGGGGTTATGGGGAGAAGGCAGGAGAATGGGGTTAGGAGGGAGAGATAGATCAGCCATGACTGAATGGCAGAGTAGACTCCATGGGCCGAATGGACTAATTCTGCTCCTATTACATGAACTTATGAAATATTGCCCTGTTAGCAGCTGACTCTAACTCTTTAAGTTTGAGGGACCAGTGTGCTACAAGACTGAGGACTATATTCTGCACTCTGTATCTTCCCCTTTGCTCTATCTATTGTACTTGAGATTGAACTGATTGTATCTATGCGTGATATATCTGTTTGAATAGCTTCAGACTGAAGAAGGGTTCCGACCCGAAACGTCGCCGATCCATGTTCTCCAGAGATGTTGCCTCACCTGCTGAGAAACTCCGGCACTCTGTGTCTGTCTCCAGTAGATACAATCAAGTCAAACTCAATTGCAATAGGTAGAGTAAAGGGGAAGATGCAGAGTGCAGAATATAGTTCTCATGATTGCAGCGTATCAACCAATCCCAAACAGTCTTTCCAGGTGAGACAGAGGTTCACCTGCACCTCCTCCAACCTCATCTATTGCATCCGCTGCTCCAGATGTCAACTTATTTACATCGGCGAAACCAAACGCAGGCTCGGCGATCGCTTCGCTCAACACCTGCGCTCGGTCTGCGTTGGCCAAACAGCTCTCCCGGTGGCCGAGCACTTCAACTCCCCCTCCCATTCCCAGTCTGACCTTTCTGGGCCTCCTCCAGTGCCATAGTGAGGCCCACCGGAAATTGGAGGAACAGCACCTCATATTTCGCCTGGGCAGCTTGCAGCCCAGTGGTATGAACATTGACTTCTCCAACTTTAGATAGTTCCTCTGTCCCTCCCTTCCCCTCCCCCTTCCCAGTTCTCCCTCTATCTTCCTGTCTCCACCTATATCCTTCCTTTGTCCTGGCCCCCTGATATCAGTCTGAAGAAGGGTCTCGACCCGAAACGTCGCACATTCCTTCTCCCCTGAGATGTTGCCCGACCTGCTGAGTTACTCCAGCATTTTGTGTATAAGTTCCATAGACAGTGTCCTTTGTACATAATTGGGGTCATAGGTTTTCACTTTTTGTCCCCACAAAATCCACCGTATATATACAGAAAAAAAAATACCGTGCAATAAAACTACTCAATTGAAACACTCACCACAGCTTGTTAGTTAAACAACCCATGGCGGTGGTGAGCTCAATGATCCATCAAATCATAAGGTTGCAGACCATAAAGTGCAAGGGGGAAGTTTGACAGAAACAGTTATAAAGACCCGTCTGTCTTGGGAGTCCTGTAGGTCACCGCTGGCTAATTTGTTTACGCCAGGCCTCCAACCGTGTGCTTAAGTTTGTTTTTCTTTAAAGGGTTTGGGTGGATGCAGCTAAATAACCCAATTCCGGTGGAGTCATAAGGTCATAAGGAATAGGAGTTGAATTAGGCCATTCGGCCCATCAAGTCCACTCCGCCTTTCAATCACGGCTGATCTATCTCTCCCTCCTAACCCCATTCTCCTGCCTTCTCCCCATAACCCCTGACACCCGTACTAATCTATCGATCTATCTATCGATCTCTGCCTTAAATATATCCACTGACTTGGCCTCCACAGCCTTCTGTGGCAAAGAACTTCACAGATTCACCGCCCTCTGAGTAAAGAAATTCCTCCTCATCCCCTTCCTTAAAGCACATCCTTTAATTCTGAGGCTGTGACCTCCGGTCCTAGACTCTCCCACTAGTGGAAGCATCCTCTCCACATCCACTCTATTGAAGCCTTTCACCATTCTGTACATTTTAATGAGGGTCCCTTCCTCATTCTTCTAAACTCCAGCAGAGTATAGGCCCAGCACCGACAAACGCTCATCATAGGTTAACCCACTCGTTCGTTCCTGGGATCAATTGACCTTCCTCCGCCGTGTGGCCCAGTTCACGGAGACGATGGGCTCTGAAGCTGAGGGTGTCTGGCTCTGGCCCTCTGGCAAAGTGTCCACTAGTGGACCAGAGGCCACAGCCTCAGAATAAAAGGACGCACCATCTCCTCAAAGGAGAAGGCAGAGAGAAGGAAAATAGATCAGCCATAGTTGAAAGGCGGAGCAGACACGATGGGCCAATCGTCCTGACACTGTCCCAGTGTCTTATGGTCTTCTGGAGCGGACACACCTGGGACTGCTGAACTCCAGTCTGAAGAAGGGTCTCGACCTGAAATGCCACCCGTCATGTTTCGCCAGAGAGGCTGCCTGACCCGCCGGGTTTACTCCAGCTTTCTGTGTCTCTCTCGGAATAAGCCAGCATCTGCAGTTCCTTCCTTCACATTCTGTCGCTGCCTATCAGAGGTAAGGTGACCCATTGAGCTGCGTTACTCACTCTTAAACAGAAGCAGCACCCAGGCCGTGCCTGTTACAGTGTAAACCCAGCGGGCTTCAACGCTGTGACAAACCGCCAGTGAATGAGAACTGTTTGAACAGTTCTGCATGAATCTCCATGCTTCTTTGTGACAAAGAAGGAGGCCATTCAACCCTTCAAGCCTACGCCAGCTCACAGAACAATCCTACTTCCATTCATTCATTCATACTTCCCCACTGACTCTCTGTGTAACCCAAGCTCCCCAGAGTCACAACCACCCCCTCCTGTCCCGACCACTCCCCATACACTGGGAACAATTCACAATGACTAATTAACCCACTGGTCCGCACACATATGGGAAGTGGGAGCAAACCGGAACGCCCAGGGAAATCCCACGTGCTCGCAGGGTGAACTTGCAAACTCCACACAGACAGGATCCAACCCAGGTCGCCAGATCCGTAAGGCAACGGCCCTGCAGGTTGCACCGACCGCTCTGCCACTTATGATCAAGATCAGCCACGATTGGATGGCGGCGTGGACCTGATGGGCCGAGTGGCCTAATTGTTCTCCTGTCACTTATGACCTTATGAACATGAACGCATTCACTAACAAGCAGCGATCGTACAATACAACCCTTCAACGTGGAAGCCAGGCACAAAGTGCTGGAGTCACTCAGTGGGTCAGGCAGCATCTCTGGAGAAAAGGGAATAGGTGGCATTTGGGGTTGGGATCCCTCTTCAGATTGAAAGTGGAGGGGAAGGGAACTGGAGGTAGAACAATGCAGGGCCAGCAACAGATGCCCAAGGAAGGGTGGAGCCCACAATGGTGCATTGTTGGCTCGGGGTATTAACAAGGATATGAACAGTGGGACTAGTAGGACAACTGTGGTGGGGGGATGGGAGGGGGGAGAGGGAATGTAGGGGTTACCCCAACTAACAGTGGGCCATTACAGACTCCACCCTTCCTTGGGCCATCTGTTGCCCACCCTGCTTTTGTCTTTTTCCGACCTCCAGTTCCCTCCCCCTCTACTTTCAGTCCGAAGAAGGATCCTGACCCGAAACGTCTCCAGAGATGCTGCCTGACCCGCTGAGTTACTCCAGCACTTTGTGTCTGTCTTCGGGGTAAACCGGCATCTGCAGTTCCTTCCCACGCATTCAATGTGGAAGTTTTGTTTAAGTTATATAATAAATAGGCTTGGGCTTATATAACATCGGCATGTCCTTCAGATCACCATGAAGCCTGAAGCCTGTAAAATGGTGGGAATGGAATGTAATGGGTGAAATATGTGTTAATGACCATTGATCGCAGCTCACGTAAGCAGCAGTATTACTCAGACAATAAGCATTAACCTGCATAAGCATTAACCTGGAAATAACTCAGCGGGTCAGGCAGCATCTCTGAAGAACGTGGATAGGAGACGTTTCGGGTCAGAATGAAGACGGGTCCCGACTCGAAACGTCACCTACCCACGCTCTCCAGGGATGCTGCCTCACCCGCCGAATTACTCCATCACTTTCTGCCTTTTTTTTTGTAAACCAACAACTGCAGTTCCCTTGTTTTGTACAATTTCACTTGCCAGTCTTTGTCCCAACTCTAAAGCTTTTAGGTGACGTTTCGGGTCGGGACCCTTCTTCAGACTGAGTGTAGTTGGTGAGGGGGTGGGGGGGAGAAGGAAACAGGAAGAGAGGGTGGGGGACGGGACAAGGCCAGGCAAGTAATAGGTGGATACAGGTGAGGGAGAGAGGATCGATTGGCAGATGGGTGGACAAAGGCCGGAGATGAGGAGAGAAAAGAGTAAATTGTGAAGCTAGAGGAAGGAATACAGATTGAAGAGGGATGGGGGAAGAGGCGGGGGGGGAGGGGGGGTGGGATAGTGTGGGAAATGGGTGGAGCATAGCGAAGAGAGGGGGGAGAAGAGGAGGGGTGGGTCTTGTGGGGAGTGTGGGAGGTGAGTGGGTTAATACCTAAAAGTGGAAATTTCAGTGTTCATACCACTGGGTTCATAAGGTCACAAATGATCGGTGCAGAATTAGGCCATTCGGCCCATCAAGTCTACTCCACCATTCAATCATGGCTGATCTATCTCTCCCTCCTAACCCCATTCTCCTGCCTTCTCCCCATAACCTCTGACACCCGCACTAATCAAAAATCTATCAATCTCTGCCTTTAATATATCCACTGACTTGGCCTCCACAGCCTTCTGTGGCAAAGAACTTCACAGATTCACCGCCCTCTGAGTAAAGAAATTCCTCCTCATCCCCTTCCTTAAAGTACATCCTTTAATTCTGAGGCTGTGACCTCCGGTCCTAGACTCTCCCACTAGTGGAAACATCCTCTCCACATCCACTCTATCCAAGCCTTTCACCATTTTAATGAGGGTCCCCCCCTCATTCTTCTAAACTCCAGCAGAGTATAGGCCCAGCACTGACAAACGCTCATCATAGGTTAACCCACTCGTTCGTTCCTGGGATCAATTGACCTTCCTCCGCTGCGTGGCCCAGTTCACGGAGACGATGGGCTCTGAAACTGAGGGTGTCTGGCTCTGGCCCTCTGGCAAAGTGTCCACTAGTGGGAGAGTCTCGGACCACAGGCCACAGCCTCAGAATAAAAGGACGCACCTTCTCCTCAAAGGAGAAGGCAGAGAGAAGGAAAATAGATCAGCCATAGTTGAATGGCGGAGCAGACACGATGGGCCAATCGTCCTGACACTGTCCCAGTGTCTTATGGTCTTCTGGAGCGGACACACCTGGGACTGCTGAACTCCAGTCTGAAGAAGGGTCTCGACCTGAAATGCCACCCGTCATGTTTCGCCAGAGAGGCTGCCTGACCCGCCGGGTTTACTCCAGCTTTCTGTGTCTCTCTCGGAATAAGCCAGCATCTGCAGTTCCTTCCTTCACATTCTGTCGCTGCCTATCAGAGGTAAGGTGACCCATTGAGCTGCGTTACTCACTCTTAAACAGAAGCAGCACCCAGGCCGTGCCTGTTACAGTGTAAACCCAGTGGGCTTCAACGCTGTGACAAACCGCCAGTGAATGAGAACTGTTTGAACAGTTCTGCATGAATCTCCATGCTTCTTTGTGACAAAGAAGGAGGCCATTCAACCCTTCAAGCCTATGCCAGCTCACAGAACAATCCTACTTCCATTCATTCATTCATACTTCCCCACTGACTCTCTGTGTAACCCAAGCTCCCCAGAGTCACAACCACCCCCTCCTGTCCCGACCACTCCCCATACACTGGGAACAATTCACAATGACTAATTAACCCACTGGTCCGCACACATATGGGAAGTGGGAGCAAACCGGAACGCCCAGGGAATTCCCACGTGCTCGCAGGGTGAACTTGCAAACTCCACACAGACAGGATCCAACCCGGGTCGCCAGATCCGTAAGGCAACGGCCCTGCAGGTTGCACCGACCGCTCTGCCACTTATGATCAAGATCAGCCACGTTTGGATGGCGGCGTGGACCTGATGGGCCGAGTGGCCTAATTCTGCTCCTGTCACTTATGACCTTATGAACATGAGCGCATTCACTAACAAGCAGCGATCGTACAATACAACCCTTCAACGTGGAAGCCAGGCACAAAGTGCTGGAGTCACTCAGTGGGTCAGGCAGCATCTCTGGAGAAAAGGGAATAGGTGGCATTTAGGGTTGGGATCCCTCTTCAGATTGAAAGTGGAGGGGAATGGAACTGGAGGTAGAACAATGCAGGGCCAGCAACAGATGCCCAAGGAAGGGTGGAGCCCACAATGGTGCATTGTTGGCTCGGGGTGATAACAATGGGGTACAAGGATACGAACAGTGGGACTAGTAGGACAACTGTGGTGGGGGGATGGGAGGGGGGAGAGGGAATGTAGGGGTTACCCCAACTAACAGTGGGCCATTACAGACTCCACCCTTCCTTGGGCCATCTGTTGCCCACCCTGCTTTGTTCTGTCTTTTTCCGACCTCCAGTTCCCTCCCCCTCTACTTTCAGTCCGAAGAAGGATCCTGACCCGAAACGTCTCCAGAGATGCTGCCTGACCCGCTGAGTTACTCCAGCACTTTGTGTCTGTCTTCGGGGTAAACCGGCATCTGCAGTTCCTTCCCACGCATTCAATGTGGAAGTTTTGTTTAAGTTATATAATAAATAGGCTTGGGCTTATATAACATCGGCATGTCCTTCAGATCACCATGAAGCCTGAAGCCTGTAAAATGGTGGGAATGGAATGTAATGGGTGAAATATGTGCTAATGACCATTGATCGCAGCTCACGTAAGCAGCAGTATTACTCAGACAATAAGCATTGACCTGCATAAGCATTAACCTGGAAATAACTCAGCGGGTCAGGCAGCATCTCTGAAGAACGTGGATAGGAGACGTTTCGGGTCAGAATGAAGACGGGTCCCGACTCGAAACGTCACCTACCCACGCTCTCCAGGGATGCTGCCTCACCCGCCGAATTACTCCATCACTTTCTGCCTTTTTTTTTGTAAACCAACAACTGCAGTTCCCTTGTTTTGTACAATTTCACTTGCCAGTCTTTGTCCCAACTCTAAAGCTTTTAGGTGACGTTTCGGGTCGGGACCCTTCTTCAGACTGAGTGTAGTTGGTGAGGGGGTGGGGGGGGGGGGGGGGGGAGAAGGAAACAGGAAGAGAGGGTGGGGGACGGGACAAGGCCAGGCAAGTAATAGGTGGATACAGGTGAGGGAGAGGGGATCGATTGGCAGATGGGTGGACAAAGGCCGGAGCTGAGGAGAGAAAAGAGTAAATTATGAAGCTAGAGGAAGGAATACAGATTGAAGAGGGATGGGGGAAGAGGCGGGAGGGGGGGGGAAGGGGGGGTGGGATAGTGCGGGGAAATGGGTGGAGCATAGCGAAGAGAGGGGGGAGAAGAGGACGGGTGGGTCTTATGGGGAGTGTGGGAGGTGAGTGGGTTAATACCTAAAAGTGGAAATTTCAGTGTTCATACCACTGGGTTCATAAGGTCACAAATGATCGGTGCAGAATTAGGCCATTCGGCCCATCAAGTCTACTCCGCCATTCAATCCTAGCTGATCTAACGTTCCCTCCCATTCTTCTGCCTTCTGCCGATAACCCCTGACACCCTTACCATATCATCATATCATCATATATATACAGCCGGAAACAGGCCTTTTCGGCCCACCAAGTCCGTGCCGCCCAGTGATCCCCGCACATTAACACTATCCTACACCCACGAGGGACAATTTTTACATTTACCCAGCCAATTAACCTACATACCTGTACGTCTTTGGAGTGTGGGAGGAAATCGAAGATCTCGGAGAAAACCCACGCAGGTCACGGGGAGAACGTACAAACTCCTTACAGTGCAGCACCCGTAGTCAGGATCGAACCTGAGTCTCCGGCGCTGCATTCGCTGTAAAGCAGCAACTCTACCGCTGCGCTACCGTGCCGCCCAAAGAACCTGTCAAGAATCTGTCTGTCTACCTCTGCCTCTGCTTGGTGGTTGTAAACTGCAAAGCGCAATGTAACGTGCCGAAGACATGCCACAGATCCAGCTGTGCCACCAGGCGAGTGCTTCTGGTACCAGGTACAACATGACCCTGGAGAGAATTACCCGGCTGTGTCCCGCTCACAAACAGCAGGGCAAATCCAATCCAACGTACAACCTCCCGATGAGCCCGGTCTCACCCCCCATCAGCGATAATGTTTAGTTCAGAACAGGTCAGGCAGCATCTCAGGAGAGGAGGAATGGCTGACGTTTCGGGTCGAGACCCTTCTTCAGACTGAAGAAGGGTCTCGACCCGAAACGTCACCCATTCCTTCTCTCCTGAGATGCTGCCTGACCTGCTGAGTTACTCCAGCATTTTGTGAATAAATACCTTCGATTTGTACCAGCGTCTGCAGTTATTTTCTTACACTACATGTTTAGTTCAGAGATACAGCGCGGAAACAGGCCCTTCGGCCCACCGAGTCCGCGCCGACCAGCGATCCCCGCACACTTACACTATCCTACACACACTGCGAACAGTTTACAATCTTTGCCGAAGCCCATTAGCCCACAAACCCGTACGTCTTTGGAGTGTGGGAGGAAACCGGAGCACCCGTGGAAAACCCACGCGGTCATGGGGAGAACGTGCAGACTCCACACAGACAGCATCTGCAGTCAGGATTGAACCCGGGTCTCCGGCGCTGCGAGCCAGCGACTCTACCGCTGCATTACTGCGCAGCCCCAGAACTAATAATGGATCATTCATTAATTATTAGTTATTAATACATTACCATAAAAGTAGATTGAAGTTAATGATATAAATGTTTAAAGAGTTGTGGTAGATCTTGTAATAAGACAAACCAATAATTGTAAAAAATGTATCAGAGGGATTGATGGGGCATTCTGCTGCATTCTGGATCAACACTGGAAATAATGGACGCATTCAGCAGCTGCAAGATATGACTCATCCCAGTGCTCATCTCATGACTTACAATTAACTCTTCAACGCACGGGGAAATAGTTCAATAATTCAAGACAATAACCGCAGGGGAGATGAGGAAGGTAGGTCAGGGGAATGAACAGAGACATTAACCAATCCTTTGTGCAAGAGAAGCTGGAAGGTTTTTAAACTTGATGTAATATCCAAGATGAAAGGTCATTACCCTCAAGCACAAAGTCACAAAACAAAGTGTGAAGGAGGAGAGTCACCACCCGAAACCTTGCCTGTCCCTTCCTACCACAGATGTTGCCTGACCCACTGATCCTATTCACATACAAAGCCCTAAACGGGCTTGCCCCCCCCATATCAAACATCTTCTAACCCACCACTCTATCTCCAGGTCCCTCAGGTCGGCCGACTTGGGGCTACTCACTATCCCGCGGTCTAGGCTTAAGCTCAGGGGTGACCGCGCTTTTGCGGTTGCAGCTCCTAGACTGTGGAACAGCATCCCTCTCCCCATCAGAACTGCCCCCTCCATCGACTCCTTTAAGTCCAGGCTCAAAACCGACTTCTACTACCTAGCGTTTGAGGCCCTCTGAGGGGGCGCTGTGAACTGTTTATGTATGTGCTGTTATGTTTGTGTGCCATTATATGTTCGTTCTTAGTACCTGCACTGATGTACAGCACTTTGGTCAACGTGGGTTGTGTTTAAATGTGCTATACAAATAAAATTGACTTGACTTGACACTGAGTGACTCCAACAGCTTGTGCTTTGTCATGGGGGGAATGGGTAGGGTGAATGCACAGAGCAGGGGAATCTATAACCAGAGGACACAGGTCTAAGATGAGGGAGGAAAGATTTAATAGGAACTTGAGGGGCAACCTTTTCAGGTTCTTTAGTTTAGTTTAGTTTAGTTTAGAGATACAGCGCGGAAACAGGCCATTCGGCCCACCGGGTCCGCGTCGACCAGTGATCCCCGCACATTAACACGATCCTACACCCTCCAGGGACAATTTTTACATTTGTCCAGTCAATTTACCTACAAACCTGTAGGTCTTTGGAGTGTGGGGGGAAACCGAAGATCTCGGAGAAAACCCACGCAGGTCACGGGGAGAACGCATAAACTCCTTACAGACAGCACCCGTAGTCGAGATCGAACCCGGGTCTCCGGCGCTGCATTCGCTGTTAAGTCAGCACCTCTACCGCTGCGCCACCGTTCTGGGTATAAGAACGAGCTGCCAGAGGAGGTAGTTAAGGCAGGTACTGCGTTTGAGTTTAGTTTATTGTCACGTGTACCGAGGTACAGTGAAAAGCTTTTGTTGCGTGCCAACCAGTCAGCGGAAAGACAAGACATTAATGCAATCAAACCAACCACAGTGTTCAGATAAACGATAAAGGGACTAGCACGAATAACATTTAGTGCAAGATAAAGTCCAATAAAATCTGACCAAAGATAGTGTGAGGGTCTCTATCCAATGAGGTAGATAGTAGTTCAGGACTGCTCTCTGGTTGTTGGTAGGATGGTTCAGATGCCTGATAACAGCTGGGAAGAAACTGACCCTGAATCTGGAGGTGTGCGTTTTCACACCTCAAAACCTTTTACCTGGAGACGGGAGAAGAGGGAGTGGCCGGGGTGAGACTGGTCCTTGATTATGCGGCTGGCCTTGCCGAGGCAGCGTGAGGTGTAGACGGAGTCAGTGGAAGGGCGGTTGGTTTGTGTGATGGTCTGGGTTACGTCCACAATTCGACGCAATTTCTTGCGGTTTTGGATGGAGCTGTTCCCAAACTGTGCTGTGATGCATCCCGATAAAATGCTTTTTCTGCGGCGCATCTGTAGAAGTTGGTGAGAGTGGTTGGGGACGTGATGAACTTCCTACGATAACAACATTGAAACGGCATTTGGATAGGGACATGGATAGGAAAGGTTTAGAGGGGTACTAGACCAAGTGGACCCGTTGGGCCCAAACCTCTCCTGCATTGGTGCAGCACCCTCCCTCCTCCCCTCTCCCCCTCCCTCCCTCCTCCCCTCCCTCACCTCCCCTCCCCTCCCTCCTTTCCCTCCCCCCTTTCCCCCCCACTCCATCCCCTCAACCCCCCTTATCCTCCCTCCTCACCTCCCTCCCTCCCTCCCCCTCCCTCCACCCCCTCCCCCTCTTCCCTTCCTCCCTCCTCCCCCCTCCCTTCATCCCCATCCCTCCCCCCTCCCTCCCTAGGAGATAGATTTAAACTTTGAAATGTGAATAATTTTAAAAATATAACACCGATTTCAATGAAACTTCTTCCAAAGGGAAGACGGTGAGTAAGGTGGGCCTAAAGTTGTCGCGCTATCATGTACTGTTTTGGCTGTAGTTCAGGAACAAACAAACAAACAAACAAGAGTGTTAGTATATAGATAGATAGATGGGCCAAACATGGGCAGGCGTTATTAATGAAGATGGTGCTCCTGGGTCGGCATGGACGAGTTGGGCCGAAGGGCCTGTTTCCGTGCTGTGTGACTCGATGACTCTAAGTAAAGCAGCCCTTTGCGCCAGGTCCCAGTACAAGCCCCTCCAGCGGATTTGCAAACAGAAACGTTGGTCACAGATAAAACATGTAACAAGGTTATCTTATTACTAATTATATCTGCTTGTGGCTTGTGGCCTGAAGCCCGAAACAGCAGCTGTTTGGCGATAATATCTTGTCTCCCAAGGAATATCAAAATAATCTTGCAAAACCCGTGCACTTTGTCATGCATGTGAAACGCATAGACATGCACTCCGATGAGCAATGCTGTTAGCACTTCTGACAAGACTGAACACAAACATAAACAATTAAATTCAGGCATCAGATGTTGTCTGACCCACTGAGTTACTCCAACACTCTGATTGAAAAGGTTGCCCCTCAGGTTCCTAGTAAATCTTTTCCCCCTCACCTTAAACCCGTGCCCTCTGGTTCTAGATTCCCCGACTCTGGGTAAAGGACTCTCTCCCTTTCTGTTCCAGTGTTGGAGTAACTCAGTGGGTCAGGCAACATCTGTGCTGGGAATGGACAGGCAAGGTTTCGGGTCGGGACCCTAGTCCTTCACACTTCGTTTTGTGACTTTGTGCTTGAGGGTAATGAGCTTTCTTCTTGGATACTGCCTCAGATTTAAAAACCTTCCAGCTTCTCTTGCACAAAGGATTGGTTCATGCGTCTAAGTTGAGCATTCCCCTGACCGACTCTCCTCTCCCCTGCCGTTACTTTCTTGAATGATTGAACTATTAAAGAGTTAATTTTAAGTCATGAGGCAGGGGTGAGAGCTGGAATTACAGTAATACAGCATGGAAAAAGACCCTTCGGCCCATCTTGTCCATGCTGACCAAGAGGTCCCATCCAAGCTATTCTCATTTATCTGTGTTTGGCTCATATCCCTCTAAATGCTTCCTCTCAATACTCACCATGGAGCAGTGTTAGTACAGTAAACTCTTGTTATATTATGGGCAGCACGGTGGCTCAGCGGTAGAGTTGCTGCCTCACAGCGTCAGAGACCCGGGTTCAATCCTGATTGCGGGTGCTGTCTGTGCGGAGTTTGTAAGTTCTACCCATGACCTGCGTGGGTTTTCTCTGGGTGCTCCGGTTTCCTCCCACACTTCAAAGACGTACAGGTTTGTAGGTTAATTGGCTTTAGTAAGTTGTTCCTAGTGTGTAGGATAGTGCTACTGTACAGGAATCGCTGGTCGGTGCGGACTCGGTGGGTCGAAGGGCCTGTTTCCGTGCTGTATCTCTAAACTAAACGAATAATGGACCCCAGCTGAGGAGAATGGTGTCTGTTGTTGCCGATTGTCCCTTATAACCGAGTGTAATATATTGTATTCATGTGTAGAGATCCAACAATAAAATTCAGGCTGAGCAAGAACTGCACTGACGGAGGTGACTTTTACAGCTGAAACACTAAAGCAAAGCTTTACCTGCTCTAGGCTATAAAGCTCCAAGATCTCAATACACCAATACGGGCGGTAATGGTGGAGGCCATAGTCACAGTAGAGGAGGCCATGTGTGCCAGGGGTGGCATCGGCAGGCGTGGCCTAGGAATAGGGTTGTCAACTGTTCCGTATTAGCCGGGACACCCCGTACATTGGGCTAAATTGGGTTGTCCCGTATGGGATCGCCCTTGTGCTGTATTAGGCCTGGGGGGCGCTGAAGGCCCGGACACTGTAGGCCCAGGGGCCGCTGAAGGCCCGGACACTGTAGGCCCAGGGGCTGCTGAAGGCCCGGACACTGTAGGCCCAGGGGCCGCTGAAGGCCCGGACACTGTAGGCCCGGACACTGTAGGCCCGGGCGCCGCCTAATGGAGGTTGCCAGGCCAATTGACCTACAAACCTGTACGTCTTTGGAGTGCGGGAGGAAACCGAAGATCTCGGAGAAAACCCACGCAGGTCACGGGGAGAACGTACAAACTCTGTACAGACAGCACCCGTAGTCGGGATCGAACCCAGGTCTCCGGCGCTGCATTCGCTGTAAGGCAGCAACTCTACCGCTGTGCCACCGTGCCACTCACTGCTCCTATCTCTTATGACCTGATGAACCTTATGGGACTTGGTGCAAGGGAAGACTCGAGTCAGTAGACATGTACATGTAGACCACAGTCACTGAAAGGAGAGTACAGGTTGGGAATGTCTGACAAAAACTCAGTTGGTGCATTGATATTTGGAACAAGATAGTTTCATGTATAGCATGCCAATGGCTGTCTAGTATGAGCATCAAAGTTAAGTGTAGGAAATTACCTGGTTCAAATCCAGGTACCCCCTCGTTGGGCAGTCACGGTGGCACAGCGGTAGAGCTGCTGCCGTACAGCGAATGCAGCGCCGGAGACCCGGGTTCCATCCCGACTACGGGTACCGTCTGTACGTTCTCCCCGTGACCTGCGTGGGTTTTCTCAGAGATCTTCGGTTTCCTCCCACACTCCAAAGACGTGTAGGTTAATTGGCTTGGTAAATGTAAAAATTGTCCCTCGTGTGTGTAGGATAGTGTTAGTGTGCGGGGATCGCTGGTCGGCGCGGACCCGGTGGGCCGAAGGGCCTGTTTCCGTGCTGTATCTCTAAACTAAACTGAACTAAATATGTGTGCTTCTGCAAACACCTTGCTCCATCCGCAGCCTTGCTTCATCGGAAGAGAAACTTCCTCCAGCCCTCAGAGAAGGCTTCAATAGTTTAATAAAAGGTTTACTAAAAGGTCTGCAGGTTAATTGGCATCGGCAAGTTGTAAAATTGCCCCCTAGGGTGTAGGATGGGGTTAGTGTACAGGGTGATCGCTGGTCACCCCTCAGCCTCCTGCGCTCCAAGGACTCCTGGTCTACCCAACCTCTCCCTGTAGCTCAGCCACTCAAGCCTTGGCAACATCCTCGTATATCTTCTCTGCACGCTTTGCAGAGGCTCCAGAGAAATCAGTCTGAAGGATCCAGAGCCGAAACGTCACCTATCCATGTTCTCCAGAGATGCTGCCTGACCCGCTGAGTTACTCCAGCACTCTGTGAAACGTCACCCATCCATGTTCACCAAAGATGCTGCCTGACCCGCTGAGTTACTCCAGCACTCTGTGAAACGTCACCTATCCATGTTCACCAAAGATGCTGCCTGACCCGCTGAGTTACTCCAGCACTCTGTGAAACGTCACCTATCCATGTTCTCCAGAGATGCTGCCTGACCCGCTGAGTTACTCCAGCACTCTGTGAAACGTCACCCATCCATGTTCACCAGAGATGCTGCCTGACCCGCTGGGTTACTCCAGCACTCTGTGTTTATCATTGTTTTTCAGTTCCAGGAAATCATACACTCAGGATAATCTCAGCCACACACTGACCTGGTGTGGAGCAATTGCCAGACTAGTCTGTAGGAAAATTATGATCTTCAAAACAAACTCCCGCAATTAGCCCTTGGCATTAAATATCACATGGGATCCAAGAAGAGATAGTTAGATCACATGCGATCCGAGGAGAGGTAGCTGAATGGATAGAAAGTTGGCTCCATGGAAGGAAGCAGAGGGTGATGGTGGAAGGGTGTTTCTCTGACTGGAGACCTGTGACTAATGGTGTGCCTCAGGGTTCGGTGCTGGGCCCGTTACTGTTTGGATGCCAAACACTGCAGCAGGATCTTGATCGGGTTGGCCAGGCGGGCTGAGGAATGGTTGATGGAATTTAACAGAGAAACGCGAGGTGTTGCAGTTTGGAAATTCTAACATGGGCAGGACCTACACAGTGAATGGTAGGGCTCTGGGGAGCGTTGTAGAGCAGAGGGATCTAGGAATGCAGATGTATAATTTGTTGCAAGTGGCGCCAAATGGTAGATAAGGTGGTCAAAAAGGCTTTTGGCACATTAGCCTTAATCAATCAGAGTATTGAGTATAGAAGTTGGGAGGCCATGTTGCAGTTGTTTAAGTTGTATAAGGTCGTATCGTGAGTATTGTGTTCAGTTCTGGGCACCGTGTGGATGGGAAAAATGGTGTAAAGTTGGAAAGGGCACAGAGAAGGTTTACGAGGATGTTGCCAGGACTCGAGTGTTGGAGCTACAGGGAGAGGTTGAGTAGGCTGGGTCTCTATTCCATGGAGCGCAGGAGGATGAAGGGAGATCTTATAGAGGTGTACAAAATCATGATAGGAATAGATTGGCTGGACGCACAGAGTCTCTTGCCCAGAGTAGGGGAATGGAGGGCAAGAGGACATAGGTTCAAGGTGAAGGGGGAAAGTTTTAATAGGAATCTGAGGAGTACCTTTTCAACACAAAGGTTGGTGGGCATATGGAACGAGCTGCCAAAGGAGGTAGTTGAGGCAGGGACTATTGCAATGTTAAGAAACAATTAGACATACATGGATTGAACAAGTTTAGAGGGGTATGGGCCAAATGCAGGCAGGTGGGACTAGTGTAGATTATTTTGATTTAGAGAGAGATTTAGAGATACAGCGCGGAAACAGGCCCTTCGGCCCACCGGGTCTGTGCCGCCCAGCGATCCCCGCCCTGTAGATGGGACATGTAGATGGGACATGTAGGTCGATGTGGGCAAGTTGGGCCGGAGGGCCGGTTTCCACACTGTGTGACTCTATCCTTGTGCATTGAAAAATATGTTTTATTAGTTTGAAAGATGCAAAGACTCAGAGCTAATAGCTTCACATCCCTTTTGCAAGGACCATCCAAATAATACCAGTCAAAAAGGCTTTGTCATGACGATTTATTAGATTTCCTTTGCTTTCCCACTATTTTACAACATGCAAGATATTCAAATTAAATCCATACAAATACCACCTTAAAAGTCAGAACCGCTTGGTTCAGAAACGCCTCGTCATCAATATACAAAATTAATATTTTAAATGTCACAACCTTTGAAATTAACTGTTCAAAATATAAAAATATTTTTGTTTTTGCTGCTTTAGTACCTTTGGAAACGAGTTGGTTTCAAAAGGTTAGATACATTCAGAACGGCTTTAGAGCATTCAGATCAGAGAGCGACAGTGTATTTGGTCAATGGGTGTGCAATGGGAAGCCAGCGCCACAAACTCGATCTGCCAACCCCAATCTAGAAGGGTGGGCAGAGAGGATCTAAGCCCCTTGTTCTCCTCTCCCCCTTCACTGAAACCACTTTGCCCCCTGATCTCTGACTGGTACCCCACCACAGGGAAAACCCAGCAGGTAGGGTGGTGTGTAGGGTCAAAGTGAACAGTTGTATTTGAGTTCAGACACAAAATGCTGGAGTAACTCAGCTGGTCAAGCAGCGTCTCTTGAGAGAAGGAATAGGTCATGTTTCGGTCAAGACCTTTCTTTTAGCTTTTAGAGTTACATCGCGGAATCAGGCCCTTCGGCCCACTGAGTCTGCACCGACCAGCGATCCCCGCACATTAACACTCTCTTACCTACACATACTGGGGACAATTTACACTTACACCAAGCCAATTAACCTACAAACCTCCATGTCTTGGAGTGTAGGAGGAAACCGAAGATCTCGGAGGAATCGCACGCGGGCAACGGGGAGAATGTACAAACTCCACCTTCCTCGTCACCCGTCCCTTCTCTCCAGAGATGCCGCCTGACCCGCTGAGTTACTCCAGCATTTTGTGCCCAGCTTCGGTGTAAACCAGCATCTGCAGTTCCATCGTACACACATTGTATTTGAAGTCCAGTTATTCCAGGAGTCATGTGATCCGTACTGTGTGCCCACTCTACACTGCCATTATTTTGGCCAACACGCAGTATTGTTGTCTTATGGTTCATTATAAGACTGGTAACATGAAGATCTGATCACATCCATAGAGAAAATAAAAATAAACGGAGTGCTGGAGTAACCCAACGGGTCAGGCAGCATCTCTGGAGAACATGGATAGGTGAGGTTTCACAGAGTGCTGGAGTAACTCAGCGGGTCAGGCAGCATCTCTGGAGGACATGGATAGGTAGGTGACGTTTCGGGTTGAGACCATTCTTCAGACGGATTGTAGTTGGAACGTTTTTCAGAGTGATTGGTGTAAGAGGGAGAAGGCTAGAAAAGAGAGGAGGGGGTGGAACAAAGTTTGGCAAGTGACTGGTGTGTACAGCTAAGGGGGGGGGGCTCGATAGGCAGATGAATGGACAAAGGCCTGATGTGAGACCACATCTGGAGTATTGTGTGCAGTTTCCGTCTCCTAATTTGAGGAAGGAAGTCCTTGCTATTGAGGCAAGTGCAGCGTAGGTTCACCAGGTTAATCCCCGGGATGGCGGGACTGTCATATGAGGAAAGACCGGAAAAACTGGGCTTGTATTCACTGGAGTTTAGAAGGATGAGAGGGAATCTTATAGAGACGTATAAAATTATAAAAGGACTGGACAAGCTAGAGATGTAGGAAAAATGTTCCCACTGTTGGGATGAGTCCAGAACCAGGGGCCACAGTCTAAGAATAAAGGGGAGGCCATTTAAAACTGAGATGAGAAAAAAACTTTTTCACCCAGAGGGTTGTGAATTTGTGGAATTCTCTGCCACAGAGGGCACTGGAGTCCAATTCACTGGATGAATTTATAAGAGAGTTAGATAGAGCTCTAGGGGCTAGCGGAATCAAGGGATATGGGGAGAAGGCAGGCATGGGTTATGGCGGGGGTGCCGGGCCTGGTACTCCATCCAAGATGGCGACGCGGCGCGGCATCCTGCCGCACGGGGAGGACAGATGAGTCTGGGGGCGGAGAGGAGGGAGAGGATGGGCACAGATTGTCAGGCGCCATCTCCCTTTTAACCCCCTTCCCCCGCCTGGAATGTGCTGCTGGAGGAGGTGGTGGAGACAGGTAAACTAGTGGCATTTAGATGACTTTTAGATAGGCAGAGAATGGCAGAATGTAGATAACATGCAGGTAGATAAAGAATTGGTCTTGGCATCATGTTCAGCACAGACATTGTGGGCTGAAGGGCCTGTTCCTGTGCTGTACTTTTCTATGTTCTCGGACATAAGAGCTGAATCCCAGCAGGGAGTCACCGAGACTGGTTTGATACACCACGGCACTATCTGACTGAACACTGTAAAGCTGAAGTTAATGTTGATGAGAGGGAGTCCAGCAGCAGTCATGGGGGTTGCCAGGAGAAAGGACGGGAAGACAGGAACGGGGTACTGATTGAGAGTGATCAGCCATGATCGCATTGAATGGCGGTGCTGGCTCGAAGGGCTGAATGGCCTACTCCTGCACCTATTGTCTATTGTCTATTACTAATCATTGCAGCCCAAGGACCTTGCGGTAGGATGTCCTCTGGGCAACATCCTCGTCTCTCCCCTCCTCAGCTTGTGGTCGGGGACTCAAGGAATGAGGCAGTCCATTGCCGACCACAGCAAGACCCGGATGATATTGGGACTTGGGGCGAGAAGTCAGAGACAACCTTCAAACCACACAAGGTGAACAGGTATAGACCACGACCATCTCTAATCAGAGAATGTCTGACCATCTCCCTATTGCCCTTAACATGATCCTTACTGCATACATCTTTTAGTTTAGAGATACAGCGCGGAAACAGGCCCTTCAGCCCACCGAGTCTGTGCCGACCAGCGATCCCCGCACACTGATACTATCCTACACACATTAGGGACAATTTACAATTTTTACCAAGCGAATTAACCGACAAACCTGTACGTCTTTGGAGTGCGGGAGGAAACCGGAGACCCCGGGAAAACCCACGCAGGTCACGGGGAGAACGTACAAACTCGGTAGAGACCGCACCCGTGGTCGGGATGGAACCCGGTTCTCTGGCGCTGCGAGGCAGCAACTCTACCGCTGCGCCACCCGACTCCAACATGTACTTGGATTGCAGCGATGGCGATGCATCTCAGTGGGAGAGGGGCAGCTGTGTTTGGTCATTTGGTCCACGCGCTTGGCCGAGGAGCCTGCAGCGTGAAGACCACCATCTGCGGGGATAGGCGTGAATGCCTCCAAGTCAGAATCCCGCCTGAACATGAAGATTGTCCACAGCTACCCATCCCCTCATGGGATGGAATTAAATGCCCACTCCTCCCCAAATGAATGAAATGGAAGTTAAAACAAAAGTCAGCCACCATCTTGTAATCAGCTACGAGTCACCAAGGTGATAACTGAGGACACGTAACGCAGCAGCTCCATGCGCGTTAGTAGCAGGCTGGTCTTACGATGGGGTGGATGGGAAAGCAAGTCTTTGGCCATTGGCTAGTCCTTCTCAATGGCTGCCATCCTGTGGTCCTAAACGTGGTCTCAATAGCCAGCGCAGGTCAGCCCAGGCCAGGCCAGGCCAGGCCGGTGGAGCGAGGCCCAGAACGCGAGGGTCTTCAGTGTGCCGTGTCCGGGTGGTTAACCGTCGACGTGCTGGAGCCCAGGAAGCCCAGACGCTGCTTGTTCTTTCTCTGCTCCGTCATCTGTGGAATGAAGCAGACCCCGGGTCAGAAGAAGCCGTTGCACCATCATGTGTAGGGAAAGAAACGCAGATGCTGGGTTCAATCGAAGGTAGATGCAAAATGCTGGAGTAACTCAAAGTGGGTCAGGCAGCATCACGGGAGAGAAGGAATGGGTGACGTTTCTGTAAAGTGCACCACCCTATTAAAGCCCTTGGAGGATATCAGAAAAGTGCTCTTGGAGGACCCAATTAGTGCGGGTGTCAGGGGTTATGGGGGGGAGGCAAGAGAATGGGGTTGAGAGGGAAAGATAGATCAGCCATGATTAAATGGCGGAGCAGACTTGATGGGCCGAATGGCCTAATTCTGCTCCTCTCACTTGTGACTTCAGAGTTTCGGAGACGTTGTGGCTGCGCCTAACGGCTGCGGCTCGCTGGCAGTCTGTTTGTCTTTTTTCCTTTTTTTTGTTGTTTGTGCGTCGGTGTTGGGATGGTTTTTGTTTCTGTTTTTGGCTGTGTATGTGTGGGGGGGGTGGGTGGTGTGGGGGGGGTGGTGGGTGGGGGGGGTGGTGAGTGGGGGTGGGGTGGGGGGGGGGTGTGGTGGGGTGGGGGGGCTGGTAGGGTGGGGGGGGATGGTGGAGTGGGGGGGGTGGTGGGGTGGGGTGGGGGGGGTGGGCGGGTGGAGCGGGGGGGGGGGGGGTGGGGTGGGGGAAACCTTTCTTTTTTTAGGTCTCTTCCCCGAGGCGCAGCTCGGCCGCGGGGCCTTCCATCGCCCACAGGGGCTGTGCGTGTCGGTCGCCTCGGTCGGGGTCGAGCTGCCTGTCCGTTGGTGCGGGGGGGAAGAGAGTGGAAGTTTTGTTGCCTCCATCACAGTGAGGGGGTGTTTGGAGTCACTGTGATGGATGTTTGTGTTGGGGTCGGGTGTCCTGTGTTCTTTTCTTCTTTGTTGTGTTTCGTGACTGCTGTAATTTCGTTCGGTACCTCGGTACCGAATGACAATAAAGTTCTGTATTCTGTATTCTTTGACCCGAGTTTAAGAGATGACCTTACCTGTTCTTTCAGTTCTGAAAGTTGTCCTGACAGTTGTTCCACCAGATACATGGTGCAATCCAACTTATCTTGTAAACTCCTGATTTCGTTCTGCTCACCGTCCCCTTCATTACTGAGCAACGATATGGCCCGCATCCGTGGAAACCAGTCCAAGTTGTTCTCCTGAAAGGAATCACCGAAACGCACAATGCTTCCGTTTGACCTGAGCAAGATTTCCTCGCAGGTACAACCAATTTCGCACTCCATCATAAACACCACCCTCTAAAGACGGAAACTTGAAATCTACTTAGTGTCATAGAAACATAGAAACATAGAAAATAGGTGCAGGAGTAGGCCATTCGGCCCGTACCTGCCTTCTCTCCATACCCCCTGATCCCTTTAGCCACAAGGGCCACATCTAACTCCCTCTTAAATATAGCCAATAAACTGGCCTCAACTGCCTTCTGTGGCAGAGAATTCCACAGATTCACCACTCTCTGTGTGAAAAAAAACGTTCTCATCTCGGTCCTAAAAGACTTCTCCCTTATCCTTAAACTGTGACCCCCTTGTTCTGGACTTCCCCAACATCGGGAACAATCTTCCCGCATCTAGCCTGTCCAACCCCTTAAGAATTTTGTAAGTTTCTATAAGATCCCCCCTCAATCTTCTAAATTCCAGCGAGTACAAGCCGAGTCTATCCAGTGTCACTGTGGTGCAGCGAGGTAGAGTTGCCGCCTGGTTAAAAAGAGGCCCTTCGGCCCAGCGAGTCCGTGCCGACCAGCGATCACCCCCTATATCTGGCGCTAACACTATATCCGGGGACTGCATGGTGGTGCAGGGGGCGAGTTGCTGCCTTACAGTGCAAAAGACCCGGATTCCATCCTCACCACACACATTCTGCCTGCACGGAGTTTGCACGTTCTCTCCGTGACCACATGGGCTTTCTCTGGGTGTTCATGTTTATTCCCACATTGCAAAGACGTGCAGGTTTGTAGGTCCATTGGCTTCAGTAAAGAATGTCAATTGTCCCCAGTGTGTAGGATAGTGTTATGTACATGGTAATTTGCTGGTCGGTGCGGACTCGGTGGGCCGAAGTGCCTGTTTCTGCGCTGTGTCTCTAAACTAAATTAACCTAAAATGTTCCTGGCAATAGGCACAGTTATATAACAGCCTACTTTTTTATTGCACCTGTAAATTAGGGAGGTATTTCAGATCACTTCACAGATTCAATAATGCTTTGAGGCAAATAAGGTGGAATTTTGAAGGATTGTTCGAAAACTAACTTGAGCTTAGTTTAGAGATACAGCGCGGAAACAGGCCCTTCGGCCCACCGAGTCCATGCCGACCAGCGATCCCCGCACATTAACACTATCCTACACACACTAGGGACAATTTACATTTACACCAAGCCAATTAACCTACAAAACTGTACGTCTTTGGAGTGTGGGAGGAAACCGGAGCACCCTGAGAAAACCCACGCAGGTCACGGGGAGAACGTGCAAATTCCGTACAGATAAGCAGCCGTCATCAGGATTGAACCCGGGTCCCTGGTGCTGTAAAGCAGCAACTCTACCGCTGCACTACCATGCTGCCCCTAAGTTAAGTGGAAGACATAGACATAGAGCCGAAGGGTGTGTTTGAATTCTGGGGCACTGATGGTGCAGGAAGAGAGTTTAAAGATGTGAAACAGGCACCTTATCACATCCTCCTTATCACCCATGTCTCACGACCAATGGTCAACAGTCAAGTGTCAAGTCAAGAATGTTTATTGCTGTATGTCCAAAAACAGAACAATGACATTTTTACTTTGTTCCAGAGGACACAGGTTTAAGGTGAGGCGGGAACGATTTAATAGGGACCTGAGGGGTGACTTTTTTTCACACAAAGGGTGGTGGGTGTATGGAACGAGCTGCCAGAGGAGGTAGTTGAGGCAGGGACTATCACAACATCTAGGAAACATTTGGACAGGTGCATGGATAGGACAGGGTTAGAGGGATATGGGCCAAACCCAGGCAGATGGGACTCGTGTAGATGGGACATGTTGGTTAGTGTGGGCCGAAGTGCCTGTTTCTCTCTATGACTATGTACCTTTTCCCTACGTTCAACCCCCTGAGTACAACACGTCACACTTGCGTTGTTATACAAGCCCACAGGGCTCCCTGCAACCTGTCCGTGTAATGGGTCCGTACCCTTGCCCACACCGACCAACATGTCCCAGCTACACTCGTCCACCTGCCCACGTTTGGCCCAAATCCCTCTAAACCTGTCCTATCCGTGTACCTGTCCAAATATTTCTTCAACGTTGCGATGGTCCCTGCCTCAACTACCTCCTCTGGCAGCTCGTTCCATACACCCACCACCCTTTGTGTGAAAGATTTACTCCACAAATTCCTATTAAATCTTTCCCCCTTCATCTTACACCTATGTCCTCTGGTTCTCGATTCCCCAACTCCGGGCAAGAGACTCTGTGCGTCTCCCCGATCTATTCCTCTCATGATTTTATATACCTTTAAGATCACTCCTTATCCTCCAGAAGTCCAAGGAATAGATACCCAGCCTGCTCAACCTCTCTCTACAGATCAGACCGTCGAGTCTAACTATATAGTCAATGACACTTAAAACCATTAATGTACAGAGGGATTTTGGAGTCCAAGTCCATTGCTCCCTTAAAGTGGCGGCACAATTAGAGCTGTCAGGAAGGTGCATGTTGTTTTCCTACATCAGCATTGAATATAGCAGTCAGGAAGCCATAATGCAGCTTCATCGGACTTCCAGGCTGTATCTCTAAACTAAACTCAATGTTCATACCATTGCGATGTAAGCTATCTGTGAGGGATATGAGGTGCTGTTCCTCCAGTTTGTGTGTGGCCTTAACCCGGCAATGGAGGCCCAGGATGGAAAGGGAGGGACAGAAAAATGCAGCAGGTATTTTTTCTCAAGCATTTTGTTGTGGGCAGCACGGTGGCGCAGCGGTAGAGTTGCTGCCTCACAGCGCCAGACACCCGGGTTCCATCCTGACTACGGGTGCTGACAGTACGGAGTTTGCACGTTCTCCCCATGATCTGCGTGGGTCTTCCCCGGGTGCCACGGTTTCCTCCCACACTTCAAAGACGCACAGGATTGTAAGGTTAATTGGCTTCGGTAAAATTGTAGGCCTGGACACTGTAGGCCCGGATGGCGCTGTAGGCTTGGACATTGTCAGCCCAGATGGCGCTGTAGGCCTGGACACTGTAGGCCTGGATGGCGCTGTAGGCCTGGACACTGTAGGCCCGGATGGCGCTGTAGGCCTGGGCACTGTAGGCCCGGATGGCGCTGTAGGCCTGGACACTGTAGGCCCGGATGGCGCTGTAGGCCCGGACACTGTAGCCCGGGGGCCGCTGTAGGCCTGGACACTGTAGGCCCGGGGGCTGCTGTAATCCCGGACAGTGTAGGCCCGGGCACTGCCTAACAGGGGCACTGCCTAACCCACCTCCTGGCCCGGGCGGCCGCCATTGGTGGAGTGGGAGCACGTGACCGCTGGGTGGGTGAGGTCACGTGGGGCGCGGGGAGTGAGGAAGTTGGCAACCCCTAAGTGCAGACAAAGTTACAAAGTACACCGGCTCCACCTTTGTTCTCCCCCCGCCCACCCCAACAAATCACTGCACCTTTTAAAACTCACCCGTATCATTTGTGCAACATAGCTTTCAGGCCCCGTGTATTCAGTTGGGTCCTTGACTTTGATCAGGACGATGAAGTATAAATAGTGCCACATATTGTGTTCAAACTTGATGTGCTCTTCAAACGACACCGTCTTGTTGTCAAACTTGTCTCGTTCAAGCCCTGCGAACAAAGGGGAGAGCCCGTGAGCTGTGTCTTATTGCCGCTCGTGCGTCTGTGGATAGTCAGCCAGAGAGAGGATCAAACTGTTGGTCGCTTGGCGCTCTGCATGGTCTCACGACACCATTGTCTACTTGAGACCTTAGAGAGACAGTGCGGAAACAGGGCCATTCGGCCCACCCAGTCCGCGCCGACCAGCGATCCCCGTACACTAACACTATCCTACACACACTAGGGACAATTTACAGAAGCCTATTAGCCTATATACCTATGCGCCTTTGGAATTTGGAAGGAAACCCATGCAGGTCACGGGGAGAAAGTGCAAACTCCGTGCAGACAGCACCCGTAGCCGGGATTGAACCCGGGTCTCCGGCGCCTCAAGGTTCCTGGAGTGTGCCCAAATCCTGCCCGGACCAACCAAACCCAAAATGATGCAGGTTCATCCATCAAAGAAGCATCAAACCTCAAAATTAAATTAGGGCGGCACGGTGGCGCAGCGGTAGAGTTACTGCCTCACAGTGCCAGAGACCCGGGTTCAATCCTGACAAAGGGGGCTGTCTGTACAGAGTTTCTACGTTCTCCCCATGAACTGCGAGGGTGTTCTCTCGCACACCGAAGACGTGCAGGTTTGTCGGTTGATTGGCTTGGTATAAATGTAAAATAGTTCCTAGTGTGTGTAGGGTGGTGTTAATGTGCAGGGATCGCTGGTCGGTGCGGGCTGGGTGGGCCGAAGGACCTGCTCCTGCACTGTATCTCTAAACTACAAACTACAGTTCAGGATTGTTCAGCCAGGAGGTCTTTATAAATGATCACAAAGACTCTGAAAATCAAGGCAGTGAATGTTGCCGAGTGATTTGATGTGGTCAGGTTGTAGTTCAGCTGCAGGAGGGAGTGTGGGCAGCTGGTGGACTGAGAGAAGCTTCTAGTCTAGGACGTGGCTGACACAGAGCTCTGCCCCACCGCCCTCTCGCCCGACTCCTGTCAAAAGGAGATGTAATGCAGAGGCCCTACAAGGCGCTGGTTAGGGGTGCTAACTATCTCACTCCCAAATAAGAGACAAGGTGACGTCACCGCCCCACGTGACCTCATCCAGCCAGCGGCCATGTGTTCCTGCTCCACCAATGGCGGCCGCCCGGGCCAGGAGGCAGGTAGGTATGCAACCTCCGATAGGCGGCGCCCGGGTCTCCGGACCTGCACTGTCTGGACCTACACTGTCTGGACCTACTCTGTCCGGACCTACACTGTCTGGACCTACTCTGTCCGGACCTACACTGTCCGGACCTACACTGCCTGGACCTACTCTGTCCGGACCTACACTGTCTGGACCTACACTGTCTGGGCCTACACTGTCTGGACCTACACTGTCTGGGCCTACACTGTCCGGGCCTCAATTGTCTGGGCCTACACTGTCCGGGCCTACACTGTCTGGGCCTACACTGTCCGAGCCTCCATTGTCTGGGCCTACACTGTCCGGGCCTACACTGTCTGGACCTACACTGTCTGGGCCTACACTGTCTGGACCTACACTGTCCGGGCCTACAGCGTCTGGGCCTAATATGGGACAAGGGCGGTCCCATACGGGACAAACCAATTTAGCCCAAAATACAGGATGTCCCGGCTAATATGGGACAGTTGACAACGGTAGCGCTGGTCAGGCCGCATTTGGAGTATTGTGAGCAAATTTGGCCCCATATCTGAGGAAGGACGTGCTGGCTCTGGAGAGGGTCCAGAGAAGGTTTACAAGAATGATCCCAGGAATGAATGGGTTAACATACGATGAGCGTTTGACAGCACTGGGCCTGTACTCACTGGAGTTTAGAAGGTTGAGGGGGGATCTCATTGAAACTTACAGAACAATGAAAGGCACAGATAGAGTGGATGTGGAGAGGATGTTTCCACTAGTGGGAAAGTCTAGGACCAGAGGGCACAGCCTCAGAATTAAAGGGCGCTCTTTTAGAAAGGAGGTGAGGAGGAACTTCTTTATTCAGAGGGTAGTTAATCTGTGGAACTCATTGCCACAGAGGGCTGTGGAGGACAAGTCAGTGGATATTTTTAAGGCAGAGATGGACAAATTGTTGATCAGAACGGGTGTCAAGGATTATGGGGAAAAGGCAGGCAGATTGAATGGCGGAGTGGACTCGATGGGACGAATGGTCTAATTCTACTCCTGTAACGTGTGGGCATCTCTCCAGCGGTGGCACTGCCTGCCTGCCTGCCTGCCACGTGGCTGCCCACCTGCCTGCCTGCCCGCCCGCCTGCCTGCCTGCCCGCCCGCCTGCCCGCCTGCCACGTGGCTGCCTGCCTGCCACGTGGCTGCCTGCCCGCCTGCCTGCCTGCCTGCCCGCCTGCCCGCCTGCCTGCCCGCCTGCCTGCCCGCCTGCCTGCCTGCCTGCCACGTGGCTGCGGCACGTGAGAAACCTGCTGCTGCAGAACACCGGGGAGGCAGAGTGAGCGAGGACTGTCTGAGCCGCTGGCTCCATCCCGCTCCCTGCTCTCCGGCTGGAACTGAGGGAGTCTGTTTCAACCCGTGGTGTCAAGGTAGGGAGCCAGGGAAGGGTCTCGCACCACCCACCACCGCCCCCTTTGCCGTCGTTCCAGCCGCTTGATTGCCGCCTGGGTTTCTTTTTCCTGTTTATTCGGAGCAAACATCCAGCTGCCAGCAAGTTCTTCCCAGCTGCCAGCTTGCACCCGCGACCCTCTGCGGTCCAGAGGACCGGATGATGCCAGCAACATCGCCTGACTGCTCCCTCCCTGCTCCTGTGCTACTGAGAGCCCCACGCCAACCCTCCCACCCAGCCTTCACACCGGTGGCACGGCGGTGCAGCGGGTAGAACCGCTGCCTCAGAGCGCCAGAGACCCCGGGTTCAATCCCAACCTCCGGAGCTGTGTCTGCGTGCGTGTGAGTGTGAGCGTGTGTGTGTGTGCGTGTGTGCGCGTGTGTGTGCGTGTGTGTGTGTGCGTGCGTGGAGTTTGCAGGCTTCCCCCGTGACCGCGTGGGTTTTCTCCGGATGCTCCGGTTACAGCACGCAACAAAAGCTTTTCACTGTACCTCGGTACACGTGATGACAAACTAATCTGACCATGTGACAATGCACAGCACACGTGACATGGCACAGCACACGTGTCAATGCATAGCACACGTAATGATACATAGCACACGTGACATGGCACAGCACAAGTGACAATGTATAACACACGTGACATGGCACAGCACACTTAACGATACATAGCACACGTGACATGGCACAGCACACGTGACAATGCATAGGACACGTAATGATACATAGCACACATGACGTGGCACAGCACACGTGACAATGCATAACACACGTGACATGGCACAGCACACGTAATGATACATAGCACACGTGACGTGGCACAGCACACGTGACAATGCATAGCACACGTGACGATACACAGACCTCTGCACGACCCACATGAGTTTTGGGATGGTTGGAAGTTCTTAAGTCATAGCATCAGAATCAGGCCATTCGGCCCATCGAATCTACTCCACCATTCAACCTTGGCTGGTCTATCTTTCCCTCCTCATCTCCTTTCTAAAGGTACGTCCGTTCGTTCTGACTCTATGGTCTCTGGTTGCTTCCAAGATGGCGCCCAACCCAGGTGACTACTTGTGTGCTGGGCACAGAAACAGATCTACAATCACATATTACAATCGCGCCACACTCTTAAACCTCTACTCCTACTGCAACATTTTTTACTTTGACTATGATCTTCTTAATCTCCCTTTATCATGCATCTGTGCACTGTGGAATGGCTCAATTGTAATCACGTATTGTCTTTCCGCTGACTGGATAGCGTGCAACAAAAAGCTTTTGACTGTACCCGTGACACGTGACAATAAACAAATCTGACTGTGAAAAGCCGTGGCTCCCGAACAAGATGACTCCCCGGGTAACACGCGTGCGCAAGATAACTTCTTGCAGGGGCGGCATTTGCGAACACCCGACATGGAGTGTGAATACAGTGACTGTTCTACAGCCCCCCCCCCTGACCTCAACCACCCACCCCTCCCACCCTCCCTCCCTCCCCGAGCACCTACCCAGGGGCACATTGAAGCCAGAACCTGGAGCTAACATTGCACTTTGGTTAGGGCATCCAAGTGAAGCAACAAACCAGCCCACCAGTCACGTCCGTTTGGCCTGACGATGTGTCCCGTGTATTTGGGGTCAAGTCAAAGGAAAATAACCAACGTTGCTTTGGACAGGATGAGGGGAGGTTGGTCTCTACCAGATGGGCTAATGGCAGCGAAAAGACAGCAGCGTGCCATGGATTTAGTTTAGTTTAGAGATACAGCGCGGAAACAAGCCCTTCGGCCGCCGACCAGCGATCCCCGCACACAAGCACTATCCCACACACACCAGGGACAATTTACACTTACACCAAGCCAATTAACCTACAAACCTGTACGTCTTTGGAGTGTGAGAGGAAACCAAAGATCTCGGAGAAAACACACGCGGTAACGGAGAGAACTTACAAGCTCCGTACAGACGGCGCCCGTAGTCGGGATCGAACCTGGGTCTCCGGCGCTGCAAGCACTGTAAGGCAGCAACTCTACCGCTGCGCCACCATGGCCGCCCTTTTGGCACAATTCTTTACCAAAGCCAATTCACCTACAAGCGTCTTTGGAGCGCAGGAAGAAACCGGAGCACCTGGAGAAAACCCACGCGGTCACAGGAAGAACTCCATACAGACAGCACCCGCAGTCTGGTTGAAAGCCAGGATCGGTCTCTGGCCCTGTAAGGCAGCAACTCTACCGCTGCACCACCTATTTTCTGGCCAGCATTTTCGATCGTCGTCGGTTGCCACTGTACACACGGCTCCACCCAAAGGAAGCTGTAAACCTGGGCCTTCAAACAATCCATCTGCTGTCCACACTCTCCTTGGGCGGTGACACTGGGCATGTTGTGGTGCAGAGCCAGCCATGGACCCGACAGATGAAGCAAGGAGCAATACTGACGCAACTAACCCAGGATCCTCGCTGTTTGAGTTGGCTTCACCTCACTGCCAACGCACAGATTTAGTTTAGTTCAGAGATACAGTGAGGAGCCAGGCCCTTCGGCCCACCGAGTCCACGCCGACCAACGATCCCCGCACACTTACACTATCCTACACGCACTAGGGACAATTTACAACAAGCCAATCAACCTACAAACCTGCACGTCTTTGGAGTGTGGGAGGAACCCGAAGATTTCGGAGAAAACCCACGCAGGTCACGGGGAGAACGTACAAACCACGTACAGACGGCCCCGGGTCTCTGGCGTTGGTAAGGCAGCAACTCTACCGCTGCGCCACCGTGCCGCCCCTACTCCAATGTGATTTTCTACGGTGACCAAGGGCACCTCTTTAATTCAACAAGAGGGTTTCTGGAGGGGAGAGGTTGAATCTTCAGTGATTTTCCAATCCTGCTGCTCAGCTTTCTGGCTTCACCCGGGCACGTCCAAAACGCCCACACACTGCCCACTGGATCCAACTGATAGAATGGACACGGTTATTCCATGAAACGCTTCCTTGCGTTTTACAATGAGGCGGTTCAATGGTCTCGTTCCGTTCGTGGCAGGCTTGATAAACAGGAACCTGCATGTTTAGCGTTACCAAAGCAGTGAACACTTCTCCTCAGCCTAAGGTGAATGCTTGCCATGTGAGATCACTCCGTGCAGTCCGATGCCAAGGCCCACGTCTTCCTGCACTGCCCTCTGCTTCCACGCTGACAACTTCAATGCAGCTTTCTCTACACACTGTCGACAGTTTAGAGTGGCATCGCAGGTAGATCGGGGTAGTCAACAAGGCTGTTGGCACATTGGCCTTCATCAATCAGGGTATTGAGTATCAAAGTATCATGCTGCAGTTGGAGAAGACGTTGGTGAGACCGCATTTAGAGTATTGTGTTCAATTTTGGGCACCATCTTAGAGACAAGATGTTGTCAAGCTGGAAAGGGGGCAGAGAAGTTTTACGAGGATGTTGCCAGGACTCGAGGGTCTGAGCTACAGGGAGAGGTTGAGCAGGCTGGGACTCTTTTCCTTGGAGCGCAGGAGGATGAGGGGAGATCTTATAGAGGTGCACAAAATCATGAGAGGAATAGATCAGGTAGATGCACAGAGTCTCTTGCACAGAGTAGGGGAATCGAGGAGCAGAGGAGAAGGGGGAAAAATTTAATAGGAACTTGAGGGATAACTTTTTCACCCAAAAGGGTGGTGGGTGTATGGAACGAGCTGCCGGAGGAGGTAGTTGAGGCAGGGACTATCGCAACATTTAGACAGGTACATGGATAGGACAGGTTTAGAGGGATATGGGTCAAACGCAGGCAGGTTGGACTAGTGTAGATGGGACATGTTGGCCAGTGTGGGGAAGTTGGGCGGAAGGGCCTGTTTCCACACTGTGTGACTCTTTGACTCCATGACTGAGCCATGGCCTTAAGCAGAACACAAAGGGCTGAAGGGACCAGCGGGTCTGGCAACATCTGTGGTCGGGTTCCTCCTTCAGACTGATTGTGGCACGGTGGGGAGGGGAGAGGGGAAGCTGAAATTGAGAGGCAGTCTCTGAAGAAGGGCATAAGGGAGAGAGGGGAAACAATTAAAAGGCACTTGAGGGGTGATGTGTACATGGAACAAGTTGCCAAAGGAAGTGGAAGAATAGTGTAAGAAAATAACTGCAGATGCTGGTACAAATCGAAGGTATTTATTCACAAAATGCTGGAGTAACTCAGCAGGTCAGGCAGCATCTCAGGAGAGAAGGAATGGGCGACATTTCGGGTCGAGACCCTTCTTCAGACTGATGTCAGGGGGGCGGGACAAAGGAAGGATATAGGTGGAGACGGGAAGACAGAGGGAGATCTGGGAAGGGGGAGGGGAAGAGAGGGACAGAGGAACTATCTAAAGTTGGAGAAGTCAATGTTCATACCACTGGGCTGCAAGCTGCCCAGGCGAAATATGAGGTGCTGTTCCCCCAATTTCCGGTGGGCCTCACTATGGCACTGGAGGAGGCCCATGACAGAAAGGAAGTGGAAGTCGTTTGGTCAGGCAGAATATACAGAACACCAGACTCGGGAACAGCTTCTTCCCCACCGTTATCAGACTTCTGAAGGGTTTTCCCATCGGCAAGGGTGACCAGGTCCACCGCCCATTACCCGGCACCCTTGGTTCCAGAGCCTTGCCGTATTGTTCGTTTTGCCGGACCGGTAGAGGTCACGGACTCGGGGAGGGCGTGGGGGAGGGCGTGGGGGAGGGCGTGGGGGAGGGGGGATACCGGACTGCAAAGTGGGCCTCGTCAGTTGGCTATGGGAACGGATCTGCCAGAGCCCCGGCTGCAGGGGGCAAACTCAACCCGCCGATTGGCCGTGGAAGTCCCAATGAGGTCGAGATCGGCCGCCTCACCCAGCCGAGGCACCACATAGTCGGGGGGACCTCCGTGGGGGGGGGGGGGGATTTCAAGGGAAATCAATTATTTGGGTACATAATTCCAAAATGATGTAATTCATAATTTTGTCCAGACTAATGTACCACCATGTCCATGGTGGACCAACCGTTCCAATCCTCTAACCTGTTTCATTGCAGACATTGGATCGTTTTCTTTCCTGTGTTATATAACACGGTGTTATATAAATGTTATATGACATTTCCTTCTGGGCACTACACCTCTGTGAAGGTTTCGTGGCCCCGTCATCATTTGGCACGGTGTTCTCGTGTGCCGTGTAAAGGAATTTAATTATTGCCCCAAGGTAGACACAGAATGCTGCAGTAACTCAGCGGGTCAGGCAGCATCTCGGGAGAGAAGGAACTGGTGACGTTTCGGGTCGAGACCCTTCTTCTTCTTCAGTCTGAAGAAGGGTCTCGACCCGAAACGTCACCCGTTCCTTCTCTCCAGAGATGCTGCCTGACCCGCTGAGTTACTCCAGCATTTTTTGTCCACCTTCGATTTAGACCGGCATCTGCAGTTCTATTTCCTACTTAAACCACAAACTAGATGGGTCCTTGATTAAATTCCTTTACACAGCGCACAAGAAAACTATGCCAAACGATGATGGAAGCTATGAAAACTATGCCAAACGGGGTCTTAGAGCCTTCTCATAAGGTGTAGTGCACAGTAGGAAATGTGACATAACTCCGGCATCACTTCTACTATGTTATGTATAGGTAGTCTGGAATAGAGGCCAGCAATGCCTTCAAGCTTTTTATGCAGCTAGTTTTTCGATGGTTTCTGTGCCCTGACCTATTAACTACCCTACCGCGCCCCACCTCCATAACACTTGACATTCTTTGTGTAGGAAGGAACTGCAGGTGCTGGTTTAAACAGAAGACAAGACACAAAATGCTGGAATAACTCAGCGGGACAGGCAGCAGCTCTGGAGAGAAGGAACGGGTGACGTTTCGGGTCGAGACCCTTCTTCAGACTTTCAGATTTCCACCTACCTCGACTCTATCCTAGCCCCCCTGGTCAAATCCCTCCCCACCTACGTCCAAGACACCTCACACGCTCTCCATCTCCTCGATAACTTCCGGTTCCCAGGCCCCCACTCCCTCATCTTCACCATGGATGTCCAGTCACTCTACACTTCCATCCCCCACAAGGATGGTCTTGAAGCCCTCCGTTTCTTCCTCGACCGTAGAACCAGCCAATCCCCATCTACCAACACTCTCCTCTGCCTAGCAGAGCTGGTTCTTACCCTCAACAACTTCTCCTTTGACTCCTCCCACTTCCTCCAAACCAGAGGCGTAGCTATGGGCACTCGCATGGGCCCTAGCTACACCTGCCTCTTTGTCGGGTACGTCGAACAATCCCTGTTCCGGACGTACACCGGCCCCATCCCCGAACTCTACCTCCGCTACATCGACGACTGCATTGGTGCTACCTCTTGCACCCATGCAGAACTCACTGACTTCATACATTTCACCACTAATTTCCATCCTGCCCTTAAATATACCTGGACCATCTCCGACATCTCCCTCCCGTTTCTGGACCTCACCATCTCCATCACAGGAGACAGACTAGTGATGGAGATTTCCTATAAACCCACTGACTCGCACAGCTATCTGGACTACACTTCTTCCCACCCGGTCTCCTGCAAAAAGTCTATCCCCCACTCCCAATTCCTCCATCTACGCCGCATCTGCGACCGGGATGAGATGTTTCACACTAGGGCATCAGAGATGTCCTCATTCTTCAGGAAACGGGGCTTTCCCTCTTCCATTATAGATGAGGCTTTCACTAAGGTCTCTTCTACATCCCGCAGCTCCGCTCTTGCTCCCCCTCCCCCCATTCGCAATAAGGACAGAATCCCCCTCGTTCTCACCTTCCACCCCACCAGCCAGCGGATCCAACAAATCATCCACCAACATTTCCATCACCTACAACGGGACCCCACCACTGGCCATATCTTCCCATCCCCTCCTCTCTCTGCGTTCCGCAGAGACCGTTCCCTCTGTAACTCCCTGGTCCACTCGTCCCTTCCTACCCAAACCACCCCATCCCCGGGCACTTTCCCCTGTAACCGCAGGAGATGCAACACCTGTCCCTTTACCTCCCCCCTCAACTCCATCCAAGGACCCAAACAGTCTTTCCAGGTGAGACAGAGGTTCACCTGCACCTCCTCCAACCTCATCTATTGTATCCTCTGCTCTAGATGTCAACTTCTTTACATTGGCGAAACCAAACGCAGGCTCGACGATCGTTTCGCTCAACACCTTCGCTTAGTCCACCTTAACCAACCTGATCTCCCGGTGGCCGAGCACTTCAACTCCCCCTCCCATTCCCAGTCTGACCTTTTTGTCATGGGGCTCCTCCAGTGCCATAGTGAGGCCCACCGCAAATTGGAGGAACAGCACCTCATATTTCGCTTGGGCAGCTTGCACCCCAGTGGTATGAACATTGACTTCTCCAACTTTAGATAGTTCCTCTGTCCCTCTCTTCCCCTCCCCCTTCCCAGATCTCCCTCTATCTTCCTGGCTCCACCTTTATCCTTCCATTGTCCCGCCCCCGACATCAGTCTGAAGAAGGGTCTCGACCCGAAACGTCACCCATTCCTTCTCTCCTGAGATGCTGCCTGACCTGCTGAGTTACTCCAGCATTTTGTGAATAAATACCTTCGATTTGTACCAGCATCTGCAGTTATTTTCTTACACTTCTTCAGACTGATGTCAGGGGAGGGGGAGATACATCGATCAGGGAATTGTAAGGTGTGAAAATAGGCCAATAGGAATGGAGATCAAGGAAAATGTAGAATAGTTCATTGTTAGCTGGGAGTTAGCGGGTTTTTAAAAATCTCTGTGCAATGCAGAGATAAAATGTAGTCGGAGACAGTTAGACTGGTTGGAGAACTGGGAAGGGGGAGGGATGGAGAGAGAGGGAAAGAAGAAGAGTCTCGATCCGAAATGTCACCTATTCCTTCTCTCCAGAGATGCTGCCTGTCCCGCTGAGTTGCTCCAGCGTTTTGTGTCCTAACTTGACCTTCTTTCCTGGGTTCTAAGTTGTGACAACCTGTGCCTTGGGTGCACTTTTGCTCATAGTCTATCAACAGCCCTTTCCAACTTTCTGTTTCCTGTAGGGTTGCCAACTATCTCACTACCAAATATGGGACAAGGTGATGTCACCGCCCCAAGCCCCATGTGACCTCCCCAGCCAGCGGCCAAGTGCTCCCGCTCCACCAATGGGGGCCGCTCAGACCGGGAGGCGGATTGCAATGCAACCTCTGTTAGGCGGCGCCCGGGCCTACTCTGTCTGGACCTACACTGTCCGGGTCCGGGCCTACACGGTCCGGGCCTACACTGTCCGGGCCTACACTGTCCGCACCTACACTGTCCGCGCCTACACTGTCCAGGCCTACACTGTCCGGGCCTACACTGTCCGCACCTACACTGTCCGCACCTACACTGTCCGGGCCTACACTGTCCGGGCCTACACTGTCCGCACCTACACTGTCCGCACCTACACTGTCCGGGCCTACACTGTCCCGGCCTACACTGTCCGGACCTACACTGTCCGCACCTACACTGTCCGCACCTACACTGCCCGGACCTACACTGTCCGCACCTACACTGTCCGCACCTACACTGTCCGGGCCTACACTGTCCGCACCTACACTGTCCGACCTACACTGCCCGGACCTACACTGTCCGGGCCTACACTGTCCGCACCTACACTGTCCGACCTACACTGTCCGGGCCTACACTGTCCGGACCTACACTGTCCGGACCTACACTGTCCGGGCCTACACTGTCCGGGCCTACACTGCCCGGACCTACACTGTCCGGGCCTACACTGTCTGGACCTACACTGTCCGGACCTACACTGTCCGCACCTACACTGTCCGGGCCTACACTGTCCGGGCCTACACTGTCCGGACCTACAGCGTCCGGGCCTACACTGTCCGGGCCTACACTGTCCGGGCCTACACTGTCCGGGCCTACACTGTCTGGACCTACACTGTCTGGACCTACACTGTCCGGACCTACACTGTCCGCACCTACACTGTCCGGGCCTACACTGTCCGGCCTACACTGTCCGGACCTACAGCGTCCGGGCCTACACATGGGCGGTCCCGTACAGGACAAACCAATTTAGCCCAAAATACGGGATGTTCTGGCTAACACGGGACAGTTGACAACCCTAGTTTCCCAGTACGTGCTTTGCTCAGCTCATTACTTTGAGCACTGTGACCAAACTCCCTTCCATCATTCCACATTCTTTACATAGACTGTATTCTGGAAAATTGGGAATGCAGTGGCAAATCCCAGCAGACATGACGAGGTGTGTGTTCCTAATGTGAGCGCACATCCCATCCCTCTCCTCTGTTCCGCTGACCTTTCACCAGTCTCACACCGGTTGTTTAAGCTCTGATATGATATTTTACCGAATGCCCTTGGAAAGGGCAGCACGGTGGTACAGCAGGCAGAGCCACTGCCCCACGGCGGCAGAGACCCAGGTTCGATCCTGACCTTGGGCACTGTCTGGGTGTGGAGTTTGCATGATCTCCCTGTGACGGCATTGGGTTTCACCTTCCCACATCCGAAAGAATTGTAGGTTAATTGTCTTTGATAAAGACTGTTAATTGTCCCTAGTGTGTAGGATAGTGTTAGTGTGCTGGGATCGCAGGTTGGCGCGGACTAGGTAGGCCGAAGGGCCTGTTTCCGCGCTGTATGTCTAATTTGAACCAAAGTAAAGCCTACCAAACTAGTGTGAACAGGTGATCAATGGTTGGCGTGGACTTGGTGGGCCGAAGGGCCTTTTTCATTGAGGTATCTCTAAACTAAACTGAAGGCCTCTTGTTCTGCTGACTTCTCTCAAGTAAAGATTGCGTGGTGGAAAGTCTGGGGCTGTTGGTAGTGGTGCCGAGTAGCCCAAGGAGCTTGCACAGTCGCCCATCGGGAGGGGATTGCTGTTCAACAGAGGTTGGCACGGGACACACACAGGACCATCTTATGCCATTTGACATGAAGCAGGTGTTGCAGGAACTGCAGCGCTTACACAGTGTGCTTATAACACTGGTAGGAGATGCAGTGGACACTATTATTTTTTTAAAATTTAGTTTAGTTTAGAGATACAGCACAGAAACAGGCCCTTCGGCCCATCGAGTCCGTGTCGACCAGTGATCTCCGCACACTAACACTATCCTAAGCACTAGTGGCAATTTACAATATTACCAAGTCAGTTAACCTACAAATCCACACGTCTTTGGAGTGTGGGAGGAAACCGGAGCACCCGGAGAAAACCCACGCAGGTCTCGGGGAGAACGTACAAACTCAGTACACACAATACCCCTAGTCAGGATGGAACCTCTGGCACTGTAAGGCAACAACTCTACCGCTGCGCCACCGAGCCGCCCCAAATTGTTAGCTACTGTGCTGTGATAAAGTATAATGACTAGATTTGTGTGCTAGTGGATCAGAGTGCATACTCCCATGCATGAGAGCAGCATGTGTTGGACTATCTTTGCTTGGACTTTACCTTGCACTAAACGTTATTCCCTTTATCCTGTATCGGTACACTGGCGAAGGCCCGATTGTCTTTTCGCGTTGATGTCTGGTGACCCTGACAACGCTGCACACCCTCGCTCCTCTAGAACGAGGCCTGGTCGGCTGCTACCGACAGAGACCACTGAAGGAGAGCGGGAGATTGCCGAATGGGCACCATCATCCCCAATAACACATCCCTCTGCAAGCCCAACGTACCACAGATGAAGCACGACGTCTTCAGCACCTCCTCCTTCTTCTGCTTCTCGCTCCTCAGGTCAGCGAACGTGTCGATGATGACCCCAAAGATCAGGTTCAGGACGATGATGATGACAACGAAGAAGAACAGGAGATCGTAGACCACCCGCGCAAAGAACAGAGGCTCCTGAAACGAGAAGGTGCACCTCCATCAGCATCTGTGCATCAGGACTACTGTGTCTGGGCCTGCAGTGTCCGGGCCTACAGTGTCCGGGCCTACAGTGTCCGGGCCTACAGTGTCTGGGCCTGTAGTGTCCGGGCCTGCAGTGTCCGGGCCTGCAGTGTCCGGGCCTACAGTGTCTGGGCCTGCAGTGTCCGGGCCTACAGTGTCCTGGCCTGCAGTGTACGGGCCTACAGTGTCCGGGCCAACAGTGTCCAGGCCTACAGTGTCCGGGCCTACAGTATCAGGGCCTACAGTGTCCAGGACTGTCTCAACAAAGCACACAGCACCTGCTTCCTTCATGCTTTACATTTGTACAAGTATCTACCTACAACTGGATGGAATGGGGAGGAAGGAACTGCAGGTGCTGGCTTACATCGAAGATAGACTCAAAATGCTGGCGTAACTCAGCAGGTCAGACAGCATCTCTGGAGAGAAGGAATGGGTGACGTTTCGGGCCGAGACCCTTCTTCAGACTGGAAGGGAAAGATGTGGAAACGACAGATCAAAGCAGACGTTGATCACGGAAATTTAGAATGGTTGGCTGAAGGGGAGGTGACAACGAGGCTTACCATCAATAAAATTAATCAGGAGGACAGTGAAATTGGTCGGAGGACCAGCATGGGGGGGAGGGGGGGGGCGGAGAGAGGGAAAACAAGGGTTACTCGAAGTTAGAGAAATCAATATTCATACAGTATGTCCTCCTGATTAATTTTCCTGTTTGTATGCCTTGTTGTCATTTTCCTCTCAGCCAACAACGAACCATTGTACATTTCCCTGACCATTGTCTGCTTTGATCTGTCATTTTCACACCTAGCTCTTCCACATCTCTAGTCTCCCGCTTCTCTGACTCTCAGTCTGAAGAAACGTCTCGACCCGAAACGTCACCCATTCCTTCTCTCCAGGGATGCTGCCTGACCTGCTGAGTTAATCCAGCACTTTGAGTATACGCTTGGATGGAGACATTAACACCATCCTTTCATCCCTTGGGTGGGGAAATCAAGGAAGCTAATCAAGATTGCAAGATACAACACTTGAGAAGATCGACACCATCATAAAGGACATAGCAACCTTCTAGATAAGCCTCCCATTCACTTACTCCACCAGCGACACACAGTGGCAGCAGCTACCATTGTGGATAGCGGAGTCAGGGGGTATGGGGAGAAGGCAGGAACGGGGTACTGATTGAGAATGATCAGCCATGATCACATTGAATGGCGGTGCTGGCTCGAAGGGCCGAATGGCCTCCTCCTGCACCTATTGTCTATTGTCTAATGCTAACTCAATTTATTTCAGGAGGGCTTGTACACAAGAAAATGGGATGTAAGGCCGCATTTGGAGTATTGTGAGCAATTTTGGGCCCCATATCTGAGGAAGGATGTGCTGACTTTGGAGAGGGTCCAGAGGAGGTTTACAAGATTGATCCCAGGAATGAGTGGGTTAGCCTACAGCATGATGTGCATTTGGCGGCACTGGGCCTGTACTCGCTGGAGTTTAGAAGAGTGAGGGGGGGGGGGGCCTCATTGAAACGTACAGAATGGTGAAAGGCCTGGATGGAGGGGATGTGGGGAGGATGTTTCCACTAGTGGGAGAGTCTAGGACTGGAGGTCACAGCCTTAGAATTAAAGGACTTTTTTTTAGGAAGGAGGTAATGAGAAATGTATTTAGTCAGAGGGTGGTGAATCTGTGGAATTCTTTGCCACAGAAGGCTGTGATAGCCAAGTCAGTGGATATTTTTAAGGACGGGATAGATTCTTGATTAGTACGGGTGTTAGAGATTACGGCGAGAAAGCAGGAGAATAGGGTTAGGAGGGAGAGATGGATCAGCCATGATTGAAGAAGGGTCTCGACCCGAAATGTCACCCATTCCTTCTCTCCCGAGATGCTGCCTGACCTGCTGAGTTACTCCAGCATTTTGTGAATAAATCGATTTGTACCAGCATCTGCAGTTATTTTCTTATAGCCATGATTGAATGGCGGAGTAGACATGATGGACCGAATGGCCTAATTCTACTCCTATCACATGATCTTATGAACTTCGCTGATGGTGCGTGTCAATGGGAAGCCTATCTAGGAGGTTGCTACCTCGTGTATAATGGTGTCGATCTTCTCAAGCGTTGTATCTTGCGATCTTGATTAGTATATCTACAGGATGCAGTGGGCCAAGTCTCCAGGACTCCTTACACAGCACCAGCCACACCCACCACCTCTACCAGCCAGAAGCACAGGGGCAGCCAAAGCACGGGGACACCACCAGCTAGTGGAAACCCAGTCGGTGGCAGGGAGAACATGCAAACTCCACACAGACAGCACCAGAGGTCAGGATCAAATCCAGGTCTCTGGCACCATGAGGCAGCAGCTCTACCCGCTGCGCCACCGTGCCGCCGCTATCTAATTGGAATTGTGTGTAGATGGTACTAGTGTACAGGATGATGGCTGGTCGGTGTGGGCTTGGTGGGCCTGTTTCCACGCTGTATGTCTAAAATCTAATGTAGTGTACTAGTGTCCCTGGTTTGGTGCTGTCTTTCCATCACCACGGGAATACATACATAGAAAATAGGTGCAGGAGTAGGCCATTCGGCCCCTCGAACCCCTTTGAACATCATTCAAAGTGATCATTGATGTATGAACATTGATTTCTCTAATTTCAAGTAACTCCTGCATTGCCTCTCCCCCCCCCCCCCCCCCCCTGCCCCCCAACCTAGTCGTCCTACTAGTTCCACTGTCCGCATCCTTGTATCCCTGTCATTAGCACATCTTCCCCGGCCAGCAATGGGCGATTGTGGGCTCCACCCTACCTGAGGTTATCTGTTGCCGGCCCTGTTTTGTCCTGGCCTTGCAGCCCGAAGAAGGGATCCGACCCGAAACATCACCCATTCCTTTTCTCCAGAGATGCTACCTGTCCCGCTGAGTTACTGCAGCGTTTTGAGTCTATCTTTGGCATAAAACAGCATCTGCAGTTCTTTCCTACACACATCCAGCCTGGTCACGGACTCAGTCCCCACAACCCTAACTAGGGTTGCCAACTGTCCCGTATTAGCTGGGACATCCCACAGATTGGGCTAAATTGGTTTGTCCCGTACGGGTCCGCCTTCGTCCTGTATTAGGCCCGGGGGGCGCTGTAGGCCCGGACACTGTCGGCCCGGACACTGTAGGCTCCGGACACTGTAGGCCCCGGACACTGTAGGCTCCGGACACTGTATGCCTGGACACTGTAGGCCCTGGGGCTGCACCAGTCCCGGACAGTGTAGGCCCGGGCGCCGCCTAAGCGAGGTTGCATAGCAACCCGCCTCCCGGCCCGGGCACCCGCCATTGGTGGAGCGGGAGCATGTGGCTGCTGGCTGGGTGAGGTCACGTGGGGCGCGGGGCGGTGATGTCACCCTTTGTCCCTTATTTGGGAGTGAGGAAGTTGGCAACCCTAACCCCAACTGACCCTGTGCGCACGGCCTGTAGGGCTGCAAAGGCCACTTACGTCCTTTGAAGGCTTTCTGAGCACGTCACCCACTCCACCTCCGTTCCGCAGTCCCTGGTTCAGAACGGTAACAATGCACCTTAGCAGAGTATCGCAAGTCTGCTCCAGCATGGTGTCATCTTGGTCCTCTGTTGAAGAAACAAGAACATTGCTTTAGTTTAGTTTAAAGACGCAGCGTGGAAAAACAGGCCCTCCGGCCCACCGAGTCCGGGCTGACCAGCGATCCCCATACAACAGCACTATCCCACACACTGGGGACGATTTACAATCTTTACCGCAGCCAATTAATCTACAAACCTGTGGTCTTTGGAGTGTGGGAGTAAACCGTAGCACCGGGAGAAAACCCACGCAGTTACAGGGAGAACGTGCAAACTCCATACAGACAGCATCCATGGTCAGGATTGAACCCGGGTCTCTGGTGCTGCAAGGCAGCAACTCTACCCTTGAGTCACCGTGGCCCCCTCTACTTGTCTCCACTGTTTATACAGACACTGTATGAAGTCCTTTAAACACCTTCCTGGGCTCCCAGTTGCCAGGCCTGGCTACTCAGGGTGGTTTAACCTTCCATTAGTCTTTCCCCTCTGACTGATCGATGTCGCCATGATTCCAACAACGTGGCAGCCTTAACACAAATCCCGTTGTCAGCTAAGTTTCATTGTGGTGTACGAGTGTTTACTTTAGTTTAGTTCAGATATACAGTGCGGAAACAGGCCCTTCGGCCCACCGGGTCTGCACCGACCTGCGATCCCCGCACACTAACACTGTCCTGCACACTAGGGACAACTTTACACATACACCAAGCCAATTAACCTAAATACCTGCACGTCTTTGGAGTGTGGGAGGAAGTCATAGATCTCGGAGAAAACCCGCGTGGTCACGAGGAGAAGGTACAAATTCTGTACAGACAGTACCCGTAGTCGGGATGGAACCCAGGTCTCTGGCGCTGCATTCGCTGTAAGGCAGCAGCTCTGCCGCTGTGCCACCGTGACCGCGGGGTGCAGGCAGAGAAGGGGAGCAGGGGCTGAGGGTGGCATAGAGCCAGGACCAGCACCAGAAGCCGGGCAGGATCGGAGTGAGGACAATTAGTTTAGGTTAGAGAAACATGGAAACTGGCCATTCGGCCCACAGAGTCCGCACCAACCAGAGATCCCCACACACTAACACTATCCCAAACACACTAGGGGCAATTTACATGTATACCAAGCCAATTAACCTTCAAACCTGCACGTCCTTTGGAGTGTGGGAGGAAACCGAAGATCTCGGAGAAACCCACGCAGATCACGGGGAGAACGTACAAACTCCGTACAGACATCACCCATAGTCGGGATCGAACCCGGGTCTCCGGCGCTGCATTCGCTGTGAGGCAGCAACTCTAGCCGGAAACCCCTCTTCAGACTCCAGTGCGAAGAAGGGTCCCGAACCGAAACGTCACCCGCAACAACATTTTCATAAGGTCATGAGGAATAGGAGTAGAATTAGGCCATTCGGCCCATCAAGTCTACTCCGCCATTCAATCATGGCTGATCTATCTCTCCCTCCTAACCCTATTCTCCTGCTTTCTCCCCTAACCCGTACACCCGTACTAATCAAGAATCTATCTATATGTCTGCCTTAAATGTATCCACTGACTTGGCCTCCAGAGCCTTCTGTGGCAAAGAATTTGACAGATTCACTGCCCTCTGACTAAGGAAATTGCTCCTCATTTCCTTCCTAAAAGAACGTCCTTTAATTCTGAGGCTGTGGCCTCTAATCCTAGACTCTCCCACTAATGAAAACATCCTCTATATCCACTCTATCCAAGCCTTTCACTATTCTGTATGTGGAGTGATTTTAATAGATGATTTGTTCAAATATATTATCCAATTGTTTTTAAACTCACTGACTGAATTTTTTTTAAAAGATTTTTTTTTAGGTTTAGAGATACAGCACAGAAACAGGCCCTTTGGCCTACCGGGTCCACGCCGCCCAGCGATCCCCGCACACGAACACTATCCTACACCCACTAGGGACAATTTTTTACATTTGTCCAGCCAATTAACCTACAAACCTGTACGTCTTTGGAGTGTGGGAGGAAACTGAAGATCTCGGAGAAAACCCACGCAGGTCACGAGGAGAACGTACAAACTCCGCACAGACAGCGCCTGTAGTCAGGATCGAACCTGAGTCTCCGGCGCTGCATTCGCTGTAAGGCAGCAACTCTACCGCTGCGCCACCGTGCCGCCCTCGTGGAATTTCTCGTGGTCTTTCTCCTTACACTGAATATTTGTGTAGCGTAGAACAACATAGAACAGTACTGTACAAGAACAGGCCCTTTGTCTGCGCCAAACATGGTGATAAGTTCAACTAATCTCCTCTGCCTGCACGTGATTCATATCCCTCCATCCCCTGCATAACTATGCCATAGTCATGTAGTGTGGAAACAGGCCCTTCGGCCCTACTTGCCCTCTTGGCAGCCAGTGGCACACTGCTCTGCCAACTGTGGAGGGTGAGTGGAGCAGTAGGCCACAGGCTGCCAATAGGTTGCACCTCGGCGTTATGCCACCAATTCCACAAGCCATTTAATGAAAGTGCCCCTGAAGAGATCACTAGCTAAAGCCACAGATCACGGAGTTGAGTTGAGTTGAGGTTTGAGTGGAGCAAGGATAGTGGGAGTGTTGGCAGCAGGGAGACCAACACTGGGGGCTGCAACTGTTCAGTAGATAGCAATGGTTACCAATGGGATAGAAAGCTAGTTTATTACTGATATCAATATAGGATGAAAATCTTCACGTACAACAACATTTTAATATAGGGTGGCACGGTGGCGCAGGGGTAGAGCTGCTGCCTCACAGCGCCAGAGACCCCGGTTCAATCCTGACTACGGGAGCTGTCTGTACGGAGTTTGTACGTTCTCCCCGTGACCTGCGTGCGTTTTCTTTACGGGTGCTCTGGTTTCCTCCCACACTCCAAAGACGTGCAGGTTTGTGGGTTAATTGGCTTGGTGTATGTGTAAATTGTCCCTAGTGTGTGTAGGATAGTGTTAATGTGCGGGGATCGCTGGTCAGCGCGGGCTCGGTGGGCCGAAGGGCCGGTTTCCACACTGCACCTCTAAACCACACTAAACTATAGAATCAAGGAACTGCAGATGCTGGCTTACAAAAAAGACACAAAGTGCTGGAGTAGCTCAGCAGATCAGGAAGCATCACGGTGATGTTTCGGGCTGGGAACCCTCTTCAGAAGAAGGGTCCCGACCAGAAACATCACCCGCAAAGACATTTTAATAAAGTCATAAGGCACAGGAGTAGAGTCAAATCTACTCCACCATTCAACCATGGCTGATCTATCTCTCCCTCCTAACCCCATTCTCCAACATATCCTATTAAGCTAGTCCCACCTGTCTGCGTGTGGCCCAGATCCATCTGAACCTGTCCTATCGATGTACCTGTCTAAATGTGATAGTCTCTGCCTCAACTACCTCCTCTGGCAGCTCGTTCCATACACCCACCACCCTTTGTGTGAAAAAGTTACTCCTCGTGTTCCTATTAAATCTTTCCCCCCCTCACCTTAAACCTGTGTCCTCTGGTTCTCGATTAACCTACTCTGGGCAAAAGCCTCTGTGCATCTACCCGATCTGTTCCTCCCATGATTTTGTATACCTCTATAGGTGTGGGAGGAAACCGGAGATCCTGGAGAAAGCCCACACAGGTCACAGGGAGAACGTACAAACTCCGTACAGACAGCACCCGCATTCGGGATCAAACTTGGGTCTCTGGCGCTGTGAGGCAGCAACTCTACCGCTGCGCCACTGTTTAGTTTTGCACTAATACTGTGTTTTTTTATTGATTGCTTTTTATAAATTATATTATTTATTTGTGACTGAGCTGAGACCTGTTATGCTGCTGCAAGTGAGAATTTCAATGCTCTGTTTCTATACATATGACAGTTAAATACTCTCGACTCTTGGGCTGCAGAGAGAGAGAGAGAGAGAGAGCGAGTCGATGGGGATTGGCAGGGAATGGAGTCAGCCATGATTTTACGGGATGGGATGGCAGGCTGAATGGGCCGAATGGCCTGGCCACCATCTCAGTCAATCAATGGGAGCTTTAGCTGTGTGTGAACTGACCTGCGGATGCAACTGACAAAAGGGAACAGTTCTCCCGACACACTTGCTCTTTACTGTCCAGCGGGGTGCTGTATCTGTTCTCTTGAACTGCACAAGATAAAAACACACCCAGTGTTAGACTACGATTCACATTGCTCGGAGAAGTCCCGGTGGATGGCCTAATCATAGGGCCATAAGTGATAGGAGCAGAATTAGGCCATTCGTCCCATCAAGTCTACTCCACCATTCAATCGTGGCTGATCTATCTCTCCCTCCTAACCCCATTCTCCTGCCTTCTCCCCGTAACCCCTGACACCTGCACTAATCAAGAATCTATCTACCTCTGCCTTAAATATATCCACTGACTTGGCCTCCACAGCCTTCTGTGGCAATGAATTCCACAGATTTACCAGACCTCTGTCTAAAGACATTTTTCTTCATTCTTTTCCCAAATGAACGTCCTTTAATTCTGAGGCTGTGCCCTCTGGTCCTGGACTTTCCCACTAGTGGAAACATCCTCTCCACATCCACTCTATCCAAGCCTTTCATTGTTCTGTAAGTTTCAATGAGGTCCTCCCTCATTCTTCTAAACTCCAGCGAGTACAGGCCCAGTGCTGTTAAACGCTCATCATATGTTAACCCACTCATTCCTGGGATCATTCTTGTAAACCTCCTCTGGACCCTCTCCAGAGCCAGCACGTCCTTCCTCAGATATGGGGCCTAAAATTGTTCACAATATTCCAAATGCGGCCTTCACCTGACTAAGTCTAATTTACTTGGAAAGCTCGGACCTGATACATTGACTGTCCAGTTCCCCCCACAGATGCTGCCTGACCCACTGAGTTCCTCCAGCTGCTCTCCTTATCTCTTGCTACAGGGTGGTGCAGCTGGTGGAGGAGCCGCCTCGATGCCGGGTTCGATCCGGACCTCGGGTGCTGTATGTGTGGTGTTTGCATGTTTTCCCCGTGACCTTGTGGGTTTCCTCTGGGTGCTTCGGTTTCCTCCCACACTCCAAAGATGTGCGGCTTTGTAGGTTAATTAGCCCTCTGTAAGAATTGTCCTTGATGTGTCGGGAGTGGATGAGAACGCGGGATAACAGACAATAGACAATAGGTGCAGGAGTAGGAGGCCATTCAGCCCTTCGAGCCAGTACCGCCATTCACTGTGATCATGGTTGATCACAATCAGTACCCCGTTCCTGCCTTCTCCCCATACCCCCTGACTCCACTATCCTTAATGGCTCTATCTAGCTCTCTCTTGAATGCATTCAGAGAATTGGCCTCCACTGCCTTCTGAGGCAGAGAATTCCACAGATTCACAACTCTCTGGATGAAAAAGTTTTTCCTCATCTCCGTTCTAAATGGCCTACCCCTTATTCTTAAACTGTGGCCCCTGGTTCTGGACTCCCCCACCATTGGGAACATGTTTCCTGCCTCTAACGTGTCCAACGTGTTCCCAAGAAAATGATCTCGCGCTACAATTCACTCAAAATTCCAAGTGGTATTGGGAAGGAAGGGAGGGACCTGAGAGAGAGGACTTGTTCTTCTCCAGCCGGTCGACCGCCATCATGAAGTCATCTTGTAGGAAGAGAAAGCCCACGATGGAGAAGAGGTAGACGAGGATGAGAGCTAAGGCAGCGGTCAGGATGATGGAGCGGCCATTACGGGTCACGCTCTTTATAACGTTCAGCAACGTCTCCTGTCTCTGGATCAGATCAAACAGCTGGAAGAAAGAAAAACCAGTTACTCCATTGCAACGAGGACATCGCAAGTGACAATGACGGAAACTGAACGGTTTAATAAAAACACAGCGTGGTTTGGGAACAGCTCCATCCAAGACCGCAAGAAGTTCCAGCGGATTGTGGACGCAGCCCAGACCATCACACAAACCAACCTTCCTTCCACTGACTCCATCTACACCTCGCGCTGCCTCGGCAAGGCCAGCAGCATAATCAAGGACCAGTCTCACCCCGGTCACTCCCTCTTCTCCCCTCTCCCATCGGGCAAAAGGTACAGAAGTGTGAAAACGCACACCTCCAGATTCAGGGACAGTTTCTTCCGGGCTGTTATCAGGCAACTGAACCAATAACGAGAGCGGTGCTGAACTACTATCTACCTCACTGGAGACCCTCGGACTATCTTTGATCAGACTTTACTGGACTTTATCTTGCACTAAACGTTATTCCCTTTATCATGTATCTGTACACTGTGAATGGCTCGATTGTAATCATATTTTGTCTTTCCACTGACTAGTTAGCACGCAAGACTTGGTGGGCTGAAGGGCCTGTTTCCATGTTGTATCTTTCAATCAATTCAATCATATTTGGGGCAATCATTTTCCCTCCCATTTTCCCAGATTGGGAAGTTTATCTCTCCAATCCTTCTGATCCAGAAGCCTTATTCACAGACTCCAGTGTTTCGGTTTAGTCTATTGTCACGTGTACCGAGGTACAGTGAAAAGCTTTTGTTGCGTGCTAACCAGTCAACGGAAAGACAATACATGATTACAATCGAGCCATTTCCAGTGTACAGATACATGAGAAGGGAATAACGTTTAGTGCAAGGTAAAGCCAGCAAAGTCTGATCAAGGATAGTCCGAGGGTCTACAATGAGGTAGATAGTATCATATCATATCATATATATACAGCCGGAAACAGGCCTTTTCGGCCCTCCAAGTCCGTGCCGCCCAGTGATCCCCGCACATTAACACTATCCTACACCCACTGGGGACAATTTTTACATTTACCCAGCCAATTAACCTACATACCTGTACGTCTTTGGAATGTGGGAGGAAACCGAAGATCTCGGAGAAAACCCACGCAGGTCACGGGGAGAACGTACAAACTCCTTACAGTGCAGCACCCGTAGTCAGGATCGAACCTGAGTCTCCGGCGCTGCATTCGCTGTAAAGCAGCAACTCTACCACTGCGCTACCGTGCCGGGAAGGAACTGCAGATGCTGGTGTAAACTGAAGATAAAGACACAGAGTGCTGGAGTAACTCGGCGGGACAGGCAGCATCTCTGGAGAGAAGGAATGGGTGGCGTTTTGGGTCGCGACCCGTCTTCGGTCCCGGTTCTCGAATCGTACGTCCGTCAAAGGTTATGGGGAGAAGGCAGGAGAACGGGGTTGTGAGGGAAAAATAGATCAGCCATGATCGAGTGGCAGAGCAGGCTCGATGGGCTGAATGGCCTAATTCTGCTCCTATGTCTTCTGATCTCATAGGTGGGACTAGTGTAAATGGGGAATTCATTGCCACAGACGGCAGTGCATGCCAAATCATTGGGTATTATAAAAATGGAGGTTGCTAGGTCACCATCTTCAGCTTTTTCTGTTTGATTTCACTGGAGTTTAGAAGGATGAGAGGGGATCTTATAGAAACGTATAAAATTATAAAAGGACCGGAGAAGCTAGATGCGGGGAAAGAGTTCCCAATGTTGGGGGGGTCCAGAACCACGGGCCACACAGTCTAAGAATAAAGGGGAGGCCATTTAAAACTGAGGTGAGAAAAAACTTGTGAATTTGTGGAATTCTCTGCCACAGAGGGCAGTGGAGGCCAAATCACTGGATGGATTTAAGAGAGAGTCCGATAGAGCTCTGGGGGCTAGTGGAATCAAGGGATATGGGGAGAAGGCAGGCACGATGTTACTGATTGTGGACGATCAGCCATGATCGCAATGAATGGCGGCGCTGGCTCCAAATGAAGGCCGAATGGCCTCTTCCTGCACCTATTTTCTATGTTTCTAGAACAAATGCATCCCAAGACACTGGAGATCAAATTCAGGGCAATTGATGGCTTCTTCCAGAGCGTTGTTTTTAGTTTTAATCAACGTGCGGTGCTCAGATCGTCGATCTATCACTTACCAGGAAACTGTAAAAGAACTCGTGGGCAAAGAGACCCAACATGCAGACGACCACGTAGAGAAGATGGTACAAGAAGGCCACGTCCATCACCACGGCCCTGTAACCTCGGGTGAAGGTTCCGCGATTCCCCACAAAACTGACCAAGAACACGATTTTATTGCACAGCTAAAAGAAAACGCAAGAGAATAAGATTTCAGTAAGCGCAAGAGAAAAGTATGTTCAACACAGCTTCAATCCACGGCTGTTTACCACTTTGTCAGATACTGGTGGAAGTCAACAGCTCGGTGAGGAATGGGACTGAAACTTGTTCCCCCTTCATTACTTTTAGTTTTAGTTTAGAGATAAAGAGCGGAAACAGGCCCTTTGGCCCACCGAGTCCATGCCAACCGGCGATCACCCTGTACGCTAAGTGTAAGAAAATAACTGCAGATGCTGGTACAAATCGAAGGTATTTATTTACAAAATGCTGGAGTAACTCAGCAGGTCAGGCAGCATCTCAGGAGAGAAGGAATGGGTGACGTTTCGGGTCGAGACCCTTCTTCAGTCTCGACCCGAAACGTCGCCCATTCCTTCCCTCCTGACATGCTGCCTGACCTGCTGAGTTACTCCAGCATTTTGCGAATAAATACCCTGTACGCTAACATTATCCTACACACACAGTGGACAATTTATAATTTCACCAAGTCAATTAGCCCACAAACCTGCACGTCTTTGGAGTGTGGGAGGAAACCGGAGCAACCGGAGAAAACCCACGCAGGGCACGGGGAGAGCGTACAAACTCCGTAGAGACAGCAGCCATAGTCAGGATCGAACCCGGGTCTCTGGCGCTGGCAGGCAGCAACTCTACTGCTGCGCCACCGTGCCACTTTCTGAAGCAGTTTTCCTGAAAACCTGACCACGCGCGACAAATTGCAGAGAATCGTGGACGCAGCCCAGACCATCACACAAACCAACCTCCCTCCCATTGACTCCATCTACACCTCACGCTGCCTCGGCAAGGCCAGCAGCATCATCAAGGACCAGTCTCACCCCGGTCACCCCCTCTTCTCCCCTCTCCCATCAGGCAAGTGGTACAGAAGTGTGAAAACGCACACCTCGAGATTCAGGCAACTGAACCATTCTATCAACAACTACAGAGCGGTCCTGAGCTGCCACCTACCTCACTGGAGACCTCGGGCTGTCTTTGATGGGATTATATCTTGTACTAACGCCACCCATCCCTTCTCTCCAGAGACGCTGCCTGAGCCGCTGAGTTACTCCGGCACCTTGTGTCTATCTCTGGGTGTGACCCAGCGTCTCCAGTGTCTTCCTACACACCATTGCTACTTACATTGAGAGCACCCAGGAGCTTCAAAGTCGGACACAGCCCGATGGTGTAGATGGACCGGAACATCAAGGACACGGTGAACAGTCGGATTCCGTGAGGCTTTGGGATGAGGAGCAGCAAGACAGTGCAAACAATGAGCACTACCCACAGCAGCAGCGAGAACAGGGGCAAAATGGTGCCTGCAGAGAGGGGGGGGGGGGGGGGGGGAGAAAAGAAGGCAGTGTTGAGGTATTTGGCAGCAGCAATACCCCACTGGGGCAAACAAGACCATGCACAGGAACTCAGTCAAAGGCACTGCACGCCGACTTTGAAAACTATAAATATCATAGATATCTCACTTATAACTCTAGTTTAGTTCCGAGATAGAGCACGGGAACAGGCCCTTCGGCCCACTGTCCACACACTAGGGGGCAATTTACACAGGGCCAATTAACCTACAAACCTTCACCTCTTTAAGACGTGGTGCGAAGATTCACAGCTCTCTGATTTTCACCCAGAGAGTTGTGAATCTGTGGAATTCTCTGCCACAGAAGGCAGTGGAGGCCAATTCACTGGATGGATTTGTGGAATTCTCTGCCACAGAAGGCAGTGGAGGCCAATTCACTGGATGTCTTCAAGAGAGAGTTCGATTTAGCTCTTGGGGCTAACGGCATCAAGGGATATGGGGAGAAGGCAGGAACGGGGCACAGATTTCGAATGATCCGCCATGATCATATTGAATGTCGGTGCTGGCTCCCCGAATGGCCTACTCCTGCACCTGTTGTCTATGTTTCTATGACGTGTCGTCAAGAACAAAGGGAGGCCCAACATGAGGGAACCACCGAGAGGGACAGCAAAGGAGGACCTGGCGTGGGGGGGGGGGGGGGGGGGGGGGGGGGGGGGAGGCAATGAGAACTAAAGAGGAGCACAAATGGAGTTACCTTGTGTTACAATGGAATACTTTGCAACTTTGGTGGTGCCCTTCGTGTGGCGATTCTTTGCATACCTTGGGCTTGCAAAACAAAGAATCTCACTGTGACACATCACATGTAACTATAAAGTATCATCCATTCGGTAGACGATGGTGGGTCACAAAGGGGCAAATGAGGGGCCAAAACCTCACTGAATGGTGGGGCACGTTTGTCAGGCTGAAGGGCCACCTGCTGTTTCAGGTAGGGGGGGAAAAAAAACTGCAGATGCTGGTTTAAATCGAAGGTAGACACAAAATGCTGGGGTAACGCAACGGGACAGGCAGCATCTCGGGGGAGAAGGAATGGGCGACGTTTCGGGTCACACTTCGTCTGAAGAAGGGTCTCGACCCGAAACGTCGCCCATTCCTTCTCTCCAGAGATGCTGCCTGAGCCGCTGAGTTACTCCAGCATTTTGTGTCTACCTGCCGCTTCACGTGATCCGGGGAAGCATCCCGGATTTTAATGTTTAAATGAATTTTTAAAAACTCAAACTTACTCTCATCGCCCTCGTCTCCAAACGGGTAGAACAGGGCGACGGCCAAGTTGATAAACACCGCAAAGTTGAATGAAATGTTTCCCCACAGCGACATGTTCTTCGAGAACCAAAACAGGCCCGGGTTGTCTGAAGAAAGGACACATTGAGGTGGTTAAGACTCTCACGGCGGTCGTCCAGTATAGATCCTCACCCAACCGGGCAGAGACTACAGTGACAGAACTTTAACCACACGCACTCACAAAGAATTACAGGTGCTCCTCAGCTTACGATGGAGGTTGCCCTTCCGAGAAACCCATCGCAAACCGGAAATATCGTGTCGTAATGCGTTTAATGCACCTGATCAGCTGCGGCTCGCTGCCGTCTGCACCAGCGCAAAGTCGAAATATTGCAAGTCGAAGCATGGTAAGCCGGGGAGCATCTGTACATAGAATGCACAGTTGTATAGGGCCCTGGTGAGACCACATCTGGAGTATTGTGTACAGCTTTGGTCTCCTAATTTGAGGAAGGACACCCTTGTAATTGAGGCAGTGCAGCGTAGGTTCACGGGATTGATCCCTGGGATGGCGGGACTGTCATATGAGGAAAGATTTGGAAAGACTGGGCTTGTATTCACTGGAGTTTAGAAGGATGAGAGGGGATCTTATAGAGACGTTTAAAATTATAAAAAGACTGGACAAGCTAGATGCAGGAAAAATGTTCCCAATGTTGGGGGAGTCCAGAACCAGGGGCCACAGTTTTAGAATAAAGGGGAGGCCATTTAAAACTGAGGTGAGAAGGAACTTTTTCACCCAGAGAGTTGTGAATTTGTGGAGTTCTCTGCCACAGAGGGCAGTGGAGGCCAATTCGTTGGATGACTTTAAGAGAGAGTTAGATAGAGCTCTAGGGGCTAATGGAATCAAGGGATATGGGGACAAGGCAGGCACGGGTTATTGATTGTGGATGATCAGCCATGATCACGATGAATGGCGGTGCTGGCTTGAAGGGCCAAATGGCCTCCTCCTGCACCTATTTTCTATGTTTCTATGTAAAGGATCATCGCCTTTAAACCCACTCCCCTCCAGTCCTCTCCCACTCACTTTGCCAATGAAACCTACCAAATATTGAAAGGCCTGCTTAGAGTGGATGTGGAGAGGACGTTTCCACTGGTGGGAGAGTCTAGGACCAGAGGGCACAGCCTCAGAATGAAAGGACGTAGCTTTAGAGTGGAGATGAGGGGGAACCTCTTTGGTCAGAGGGTGGTGAATCTGTGGAATTCATTGCCACAGACGGCTGTGGAGGCCAAGTCATGGGTTATTTTTAAAGCTGAGATTGACAGATTCTTGATTAGTGCGGGTGTCAGGGGTTATGGGGAGGAGGAAGGAGAATGGGAGGAGGAGGGAGAGATAGATCAGCCATGACTGAATGGCGGAGTAGACGGTGGGCCGAATGCTATGGGAGGATGTCAGTCTGCTGGCGCAAAGAAAACTTCCGAGGATGTTGACAGGACCCGAGGGACTGAGCTACAGGGAGTTGGAGGTGGCCGAGGACTTTATTCTTTCCGTGTAGGAAGCTGAGGGGGATCTCATGGAAGTGTATAAAAACATAAGTGGAAGCATTTGGTGAATGTAGAGCCTATAATGCAGAGCAGGGGCTGGATCAAGAACCAGAGGACATAGGTTTAAGGTGAGATGAAGGAAAGGTTTAATAGGAACTTAAAGGGCCTGTCCCACTTGGGCGATTTTTTAGGCGACTGTCATAGTCGTAGCAGGTCGCCGAAAAACCAGTGACTGGACCCCCTCCCCCCCCCCTACTATGATGTCTACGACAAGCTTCAACAACCGACCACTAGTCGACGTCAAGCTACGGCAAGCTACTGACAACCGGCGACCCGATCGTCGCGACTTAGGACGTCCACCTACGACCACACAGGCGACAACCTACGGCCAGACAGGCAACAACCTACGACAACCGAAGTCAACCTACGTCCACCTGCGACAAGCTACGACCCTGTCGGCAACAACTGAAGTCAATTCACGTCATTTTCGCCTCCGGTTTTGTCACCGGTTGATGTAGGTTGACGTAGGTAGTCACCAATGGAATTCACCGAAGTCAGCACCGGCGACAACCTACATCACCTGGCGACAACCTACGACAGCGCCCCCGTCAGGAGACGTCAAGCTACGATCATTGGCGTCAAACCAACAGTCGCCGAAAATGTTTAAACGTCTCAAAATCCAGCGGCGACCAGAAAAACGCTGCGACTCTTTGGAGACAACTCACGACCGTACAGGCGACACCCCGGCAACCGTGTGGCGACAGAATAGTCGCCTGTAGTCGTCTAAAACATCGCCTACATGGGACAGGGGCTTAAAAGGCAACAATTTCACTCACAAGGTGGTGAGTAGATGGAACAAGCTGCCAGAGGAGTTAGTTGAGGCAGGTACTATAATGGCTCATATTGTATCATAATTACTATATCGCTGAGTTGGCTTAGCTTTCGTTTAGAGGCACAGCACAGAAACAGGCCCTTCGGCCCCAGGTGTCCGCGTCGACCAGCGATTCCCGCACACTATCCTACACACACTGGGGACAATTTACATTTTAGGCCAAGCCAATCAACCTACAAACCTGTATGTCTTTGGAGTGTGGGAGGAAACCGATGATCTCGGAGAAAACCCACGCAGGTCGCGGGGAGAACGTACAAACTCCGTACAGACAGTGCCCGCAGTCAGCAACAAACCCGGGTCTCTGGCTCCGTAAGGCAGCAACGCTACTGCTGCGCTACCGTGCCGCATTAAAGTTACCCCCAGCGCCCTGTGTCTTGTTTGTGTCATCCGACCGCTCCAGTTCCTTGTTTCTAGCAGAGGTGAATGGTCTGCCTTACACACTGTGTTACGGGCCAAGTGGATGGTGAAGCAGCAGGATAAACAAAGGCACTTCTATTGTGGAAGACCAAGGATGAATCTTGCCAATACCTTTGCTGGAGACTCATGCGCGACAAAGCTTTCGCCCACAAATGTCAATGGGAAGGAAAACCCATCCTCCCCAGCACTAAAGCGTGGCCACAGCAGAGCAACAGGATGGAAAGGAGGGTATTTACTCTTGATCTTCTTTTGCCAAATCATCTCATTGTAGAGGTTGTCGGACTGCTGGAAGAAGTCGTTGACCTTGCTGCCCTGCTCATCCCTCTCCGTGCTGTTGAAGACCTTCACTTTGGACTCGTGGGTCAGGTACCCACAGATGCTGGGCACCGGGAAGACGATCTGCTCCATCGATCGATCGTGACGCACAATCTGCCGACGGAAGGCAAATCGGATTAAGAGAAACTCTGAGCACAGTTTAGTTTAGAGATACAGCGTGGAAACAGGCCCTTTGGCCCACCGGGTCCGCGCCGACCAGCGATCCCCGCGCACTAACACTATCCCACACCCACTAGGGACAATTTTTACATTTATACCAAGCCAATTAACCTGCAAACATGTACGTCTTTGGAGTGTGGGAGGAAATCGAAGATCTTGGAGAAAACCCACGCAGGTCACGGGGAGAACGTACAATACAATACAATATATCTTTATTGTCATTGTACAGGGTACCACGAGATTGGGAATGCGCCTCCCATACGATGCAATAAATTAATTAGTTAATCAACAAAAATTTAGACAACACAGAAAAACAAAATTAGAAACAGTTTTAAAACAGTATAAAGTGCAAGTAGGTCTGTGCCGGTTCACTGTGCGATGTGACCATCCGGCTCAGTAGGACCGGTTCATAGCAGCTATGGCCCTGGGGATGAAGCTGTTCCTGAGTCTGGAGGTGCGGACGTAGAAGGCCTTGTATCGTCTGCCAGATGGTAGAAGTTCGAACAGACTGTTGCAGGGGTGTGAGGAGTCTTTGTGGATGCTGGTGGTGTGCCGGTACTCAGGGTGATAGTGGAGGACAGGTGCGGTCCCAGTCTCACTGCCTGCGGTCGCAAACTCAGTACAGACAGCACTCGTAGTCGGGATGGAACCTGGGTCTCTGGCGCTGCATTCGCTGTGAGGCAGTAACTCTACCGCTGTGCCACCGTGACCGCAGTTAAAGTGAGATAAGTTGCTGTCGGAGTACAGATTTAAGAGAGCGGAGCGATTATATTGCAGGATTGCAGATCCACTTCTGAGACCAGAACACAAAGGGTCGCTTGGCTTGGCTTGGGCGCCATCTCTGCATATCATAGATTCATAGAGTGACACAGCGTGGAAACAGGCCCTTCAGCCCAACTTGCCCACACACCAACCAACATGTCCCATCTACACTAGCCCCTCCTGCCCGTGTTTGGCTCATATCCCTCTAAACGTGTGCTATCCATGTACCAGTCTAAGTTAATCCTAAACGCTGCCACAGTCCCTGCCTCAACCACCTCCTCCAGCAACGTCTACAGGAAACATTAGCTGTTGTTTTTTTTTAAAGAATATAAACGCTCCAGATCAGGCCTCTGTGTTAATTTAGTCCCGCACCAGTGCTTCTGACCAATTTATTGGCCAAGGAGGACAGTGGATTTAAAACAAGTCAGAATAGCCAAGCCTTGCCAAAGATGATCACTTCCTGAGAATTAATCTTTTAAAATTGAAAAGGCACATTATTTTTTCAGTTTAGTTTAGTTTAGAAATACAGTGTGGAAATAGGCCCTTCGGCCCACCGAGTCCGACCCGACCAACAATCTCCCGTACACTAACAGTATCCTATACACGCCAGAGGCAATTTACAATTTTACCTCAGCCAATTAACCTACAAACCTGCACGTCTTTGGAGTGTGGGTGGAAACCGGAGCACCCGGAGAAAACCCACGCAGGTCACGGGAGGGAATGTACAAACTCCGTACAGACAGCACCCAGAGTCAGGAATGAACCTGGGTCTCTGGTGCTGTGAGGCAGCAACTCTACCGCTGCGCCACTGCGTCTCAGAAGATACAGCGCATAAGTGGAAGAAAGTGTGGGGACCCTGGCATTAGGGATTGGAAAGAGGCAGCAATCGGGGCCCAAGGAGTGGGAGGAAGGGTGGGAACTGGAGCCCCAGGGAACGGATATGGGAGTGCAGCAACTGGGGCCTCCAGGGGGAGGGTAGCACGGTGGTGCAGCGGTCGAGTTGCTGCCTCACAGCACCAGAGACCCGGGTTCCATCCCGACTACGGGCGCCGTCTGTACGGAGTTCGTACGTTCTCCCCGTGACCTGCGTGGGTTTTCTCTGGGATGTTCAGTTCCCTCCCACAATCCAAAGACGTACAGGTTTGTAGGTTAATTGGCTTTATATAATTGTAATGTCCCTCACGTGTGTATGATAGTGCTGATGTACGGGGTGATCGCTGGTCGGTGAGGACCCGATGGGCCGAGGGGCCTGTTTCCATGCTGTATCTCTAAAAATAAAACATCAGCTGATGTTTTCAGAGTGTTGTGAATGCGCGGAATTCTCTGCCACAGAAGGCAGTGGAGGCCAATTCACTGGATGTTTTCAAGAGGGAGTTAGATTTAGCTCTTAGCTCCAGGGATATGGGGAGTAAGCAGGGACGGGGTAATGGTTTTGGATGATCAGCCGTGATCATATTGAATGGAGGTGCTGCCTCGAAGGGCCGAATGGCCTATTCCTGCACCTATTTCCTATGTTTCTATGTCTTACGGACAGGCACGATGGGCTGGGAAGCGTGGCATCACAGGGGCTGATCGACCAAAAGGCATTTGCTCTGTCGTTTGCCCGATCTCGCTGCGGACTCATCCGTCCTTGCTCCGGGGGTTATAGACAATAGGTGCAGGAGTAGGCCATTCGGCCCTTCGAACCAGCACCACCATTCAATGTGATCATGGCTGATCATCAGAATCAGAATCAGAATTACCTTCATTGTCACCCAAAAAACAAGTCTTTTGGGCGAGATTTCGTCACCCACAGTCCAACAGTAAGAGCAATAAAATAAGCAATAATACACACAACCACAAACCAACACAAAACAAAAAAAAAAGAGACATCCATCACAGTGAGTCTCCTCCAGTCACCTCCTCAGTGTGATGGAAGGCCATTTGTGCCAGCTTTGGAAGGGGCAGCTGCCACCGACAGGGACAAGGTGACGGAGCGGCATTTCCTTACCTCGATCTGCGCCGTGCGGTTAGTGTAATATGTCAGAGCTTCCCCGCCTTCGTCCAGGGGGACAGAGCCGGGTTTCAGCTTCTGCTGCAGCAGCTTGTTATGTTCAGACAGCTGGAAGAGAGACAGCATTTCGATCGTTGGGTAAGTGAAGGTCCACGGCAGGAAGGCACTTGCTTCATCACTGGACAATGGCGCAAGGCTCCGTGCAAAGCTCAAGGCTCACGGTCAATTTATTGTCACATGCACCAATTAAGGTGCAGTGAAATTTGAGTGACCATACAGGCATACTAAGTGAAAAGCAACAAGACACACAGCCACATAAAGTAAAATGTAGACACAAAATGATGGAGTAACCAAATGATCGGCGAAACCAAGCGCAGGCTCGGCAATCGCTTCGCTCAACACCTGCGCTCGGTCCGCGTTGGCCAAACTGATCTCCCGGTGGCCGAGCACTTCAACTCCCCCTCCCATTCCCAGTCTGACCTTTCTATCATGGGCCTCCTCCAGTGCCATAGTGAGGCCCACCGGAAATTGGAGGAACAGCACCTCATATTTCGCCTGGGCACCTTGCAGCCCAGCGGTGTGAACATCGACTTCTCCAACTTTAGATAGTTCCTCTGTCCCTCTCTTCCCCTCCCCCTTCCCAGTTCTTCCTCTATCTTCCTGTCTCCACCTATATCCTTCCTTTGTCCCGCCCCCCTGACATCAGTCTGAAGAAGGGTCTCGACCCGAAACGTCACCCATTCCTTCTCTCCTGAGATGCTGCCTGACCTGCTGAGTTACTCCAGCATTTTGTGAATAAATGCCTTCGATTTGTACCAGCATCTGCAGTTATTTTCTTATACTAGAGTAACTCCGCGGGTCAGGCAGCATCTCTGGAGAGAAGGAACGGGTGACGTTTCGGGTCGAGACCCTTCTTCAGACTGATGTCAGAGGAGGGGGTGGGACAGAGATAGAATGCAGTCGGAGAACCAAGATAGAATGTAGCCGGAGATCTCTGTAACGCGGGGATGGACATGGAAAGTACAAGACAAATCAGCATACCTGGTGAGCCAAGATAAAAATATTATGGCCAACGTCCTTTGGGGAGATTTTGTCGTCTGAAACATCGTCATCGCTGAGCTCCATGCTTTGGTTGTACGCGTGCTTTATGACGTCAACCTTCAAAAGAAAAGATACCCGCCTTGTAATGGTGATCATAAGGCCATACGACAAAGGAGCAGAATCAGGCCATTTGGCCCATCGCGCCTGCTCCGCCATTCAATCACGACTGATCTATCTTTCCCTATCTGACCCAATTCTCCTGGTTTCTTCCTGCAACCCCTGACGCCCGTACTAATCAAGAATCTATCGATCTCCACTTTCCCAGCCCATCAGGCCTGGATAGGGTGGATGTGGAGAGGATGTTTTCACTAGTGGGGGAGTACAGGACCAGAGGTCACGGCCTCAGAATAAAAGGACGTACCTTTAGAAAGGAGACGAGGAGGGATTTCTACAGCCCGAGGGAGGTGAACATGTGGAATTCATTGCCACAAATGGCTGTGGAGGCCGGGACGTTGGATATTTTGAAAGCGGAAATTGCCAGGTTACCCAGATCATCTCGACCTCCACCCTATCTAATCAAGAAACTGCCAATGTTGGGGGAGTCCAGAACCTGGGGCCACAGTTTAAGAATAAGGGGTAGGCCATTTAGAACGGAGATGAAGAAAAACATTTTCAGTCAGAGAGTTATAAATCTGTGGGATTCTCTGCATCAGAAGGCAGTGGAGGCCAATTCTCTGAATGCATTCAAGAGAGAGCTAGATAGAGCTCTTAAGGATAGCGGAGTCAGGGGGTATGGGGAGAAGGCAGGAACGGGGTACTGATTGAGAATGATCAGTCATGATCACATTGAATGACGGTGCTGCCTCGAAGGGCCAAATGGCCTCCTCCTGCACCTATTGTCTATTGTCCAATCTCCACTTTAAAAATACCCAGTGATCTGTCCAGAGTTGGGGAAATCAAGAACCAGAGGACATAGGTTCCAGGTGAGGGGGGAAAGATCGGGGAGGGTGAGACCATCGATCACCGGGTCACACTAGTTCTATGTTCTCCCACTTTCTCATCCACTCCCGATAGACGGGGGGCGATTTACAGAGGGCCAATTGACCTTCAGGCCCGTGCGTCTTTAGAGACACAGGAGGAAACCGGGGCACCCGGAGGACACACGCGGTCACGGGGAGAACGTGCAAACTCCACTCCGGCAGCACCCAAGGTCTGGATCAATCCCGTGTCTCTGGCGCTGTAAGGCAGCAGCTCTACCAGCTGCCCCAGTATTAAGATTTTATGAAAAGTCCAGTTTAGTGAATTTAGATAAGAAAGATCAGGCGCACTGTATTTCCAGTTTACTCAATATTCAAAGCCACAAGACGGTACAAATATGCGGCATGTGATGCTTCAAGTAACATTCCCATTGCAACGACAGAGCAAGCAGAGTAGCTGGCGTTGATTAACTCAGGGCGGCACGGTGGCGCAGTGGTGGAGTTGCTGCCTTACAGCAGCAGAGACCCAGGTTCCATCCTGACTGGGGGTGCTGTCTGTACGGAGTTTGTGCGTTCTCCCCGTGACCATGTGGGTTTTCTCCGGGTGCTCTGGTTTCCTCCCACATCCCAAAGACGTGCAGGTTTGTAGGTTATTTGGCTTCTACATATTGTCCCGAGTGTGTCGGATAGAACTAGTGGGTGATCGCTGGTCGGCGTGGAATCGGTGGGCCTGTTTCGATGCTGTGTCTCTAAACTAATTCAATACAAGTGAGAGTCCTGGGAGTATCAGGTGCTTAACTCTGTAACAGGAGTTTCAGAGCACCTGCCTCCCAATAGCTATTTATAATGACAAGAAAACTCTCTAGGCTCTCCTGCTCTTTTGACTATTTGACAAGGATGCATTGTTTAAATGGATACATATTCATTTGAATACCTAACTTTAAGTAACCCTTGCTTTCCTTCTCCTTCCCTCTCTCTCCATCCCCTCCCTCTTCCCAGTTCTCCGACCAGTCTTACTGTCTCCGACCACATTTTATCTCTGTTTGCTTTGTTGTTACCTTCACCCAACTAACAACGATTTGTTTGTAGGAAGGAACTGCAGAAGCTGGTTTAAACCGAAGACAGGCACAGAATGCTGGAGTAACTCAGCGGGACAGGCAGCATCTCTGGAGAGAAGGAATGGGTGACGTTTCGGGTCGAGACCCTTCTTCAGACGGAAGAAGGATCTCGACTGAAGAAGGGCCTCGACCTGAAACGTCACCCATTCCTTCTCTCCAGAGATGCTGCCTGTCCCGCTGAGTTACTCCAGCATTTTGCGTCTCACGGTGATCTATTCTGCAGTTTCCTTGATCTCCATTCCCTTTGTTCTGTTTTCACACCTTACACATCCTTATCTATGTACCGCCCACTCCCCTGGCATCAGTCTCAAGAACGGTCTCGACACGAAACGTCACCCATTCCTTCTCTCCGGAGATGCTGCCTGACCCGCTGAGTTACTCCAGCATTGTGCAGTTGTCGATCTTCCGTGTAAACCAGCGTCTGCAGTTCCTTCCTACACATATTCATTTGATCTAGTCTGCAGTGGATGGAATCCCAGAAATAGTCGGACTACTTAAACGCAACGCTCCCAGATCCACCATGCCATAGCAAGCTCTTACCAGTTCCTTTGGTCGCATGTTGTACAGAATTCTCTCTGCGTTCTCACTGTCATGTCGGCTTTCCATTATGGAAAGTAAAAGCTTAGATGCATTGTTCTATGAAAGAAAAAGCACAGGTCTTTTAATTAAGACAACGTGAAAAAAAACCATGTAGAGACACCAAGTGCTGGAGTAACTCAGCGGGTCAGGCAGCACCTCTGAAGAACAGCGGTAGAGTTGCTGCCTCACAGCGCCAGAGACCCAGGTTCGATCCCGACTACGGGTGCTGTCTGTACGGAGTTTGTACGTTCTCCCCGTGGGTTTTCTTCGAGATCTTTGTTTTCCTCCCACACTCCAAAGACGTACAGGTTTTTTTTTAGTAATTTTATTGTTATAAAAGTAAAATTGTGTGTAGGGCAGTGTTAATATGTGGGGATCGCTGGTCAGTGCAGACTCGATGGGCCGAAGGGTTTGTTTCCACGTTAAAATTTCTGAACTAAATTAACATGGATAGTTAGACACAAAATGCTAGAGTAACTCAGCAGGACAGGCAGCATCTCGGGAGGGAAGGAACAGGTGACGTTTCGGGTCAAGACCCTTCTTCATCCATTCTTTCTCTCCCGAGATGCTGCCTGACCCGCTGAGTTACTCCAGCATTTTGTGTTTACCTTCGATTTAAACCAGCATCTGCAGTTTTCTTTCCTAACATGGATAGTTGGCTTTTTGGGACATGACCATTTTTTAAAAACCAGCATCTGGAGTTCCTTGTTTCTCCGTATAATAACAAATGTCCCGTTTTAGTCTGAGGAAGGCCCCTGACCCGAAACGTCACCTATCCTTTTTCGCCAGAGATGCTGTCAGACCTCTGAGTTATTCCAGCACTTTGTGCCATGTCCAGTCTACGCAGGCAGGTGGGACTAATGTAGACTGGACATGTGGCCAGTGTGGGCAAGATGGGCCGAAGGGCCTGTTTCCACGCTCTGTAAAACTATGACTATCTATATTTAATGTTGGCAATTGATAAATGGAGCATAAAGAGCTCTTTATGCATAGAAAGCAACTAAATATAATTTTATTTCTAAGGTAGACACAAAATGCTGGAGTAACTCAGCGGGTCAGGCAGCATCTCTGGAGAGAAGGAATGGGTGATGTTTCGGGTCGAGATCCTTCTTCAGACTGATTTTATTAGTAATTATTAATAATTTGTAATTAGTGATAATTGGACATCAGTAATTATTAATAATTAGTCATTATTAAATACAATAGTGATTTTATTTCTACTACTTGCAAGACTTTGTGAATCAAATTGACCCAATGACATTTAAAAAAACAAAAGTTTCCAAGCAGAGGGACGGACGATATTACCTTTAGTTTCAGTACCAGGTCCATGTGGTACTTGCTGAGAGGGTTAATGTCGTTGAGGATCAGCGCGATGATGATGTCAATGCCGTTGCACTCGTTCGTGGTGATGCAGGTCTGAGACAAACAGAATTACACACAGAGTGAGTCCTCGCGTGCTCCTATACACGGCCCCTCTTTGCATACTGTACGCAGAACAAAGCCTTTCACTGTACCTCGGTACCTGTGGCAATAACGTACAGATGCTCCCCGACATACGATGCTTTGGCTTACGTTGTCGCGACTTTACCGCGGTGTAAAAGCGACACACGTTCGGTAGAAACCGTACTTCGAATTTTGAACGTTGATCTTTTCCCGGCTCACAGACCTCCGCCCCGTTATATCCTCAGCCCGGCCACACGATCAACATTCACCCAGGCTCCTGCGCGCACGACCCTTCTTTAGACTCCATCTGAACCCGAAACGTCACCCATTCTTCCTCTCCCAAGATGCTGCCTGACCCGCTGAGTTGACTCCAGCACTTTGTGATACCTTTGATTTAAACCAGCATCTGCAGTTTGTTTCCTACATAAATATTTGATGATAGTATATCCTTCTCTGGGACCAGCAAGCAAAGAGTGGCAATGCAACATGTTTACAACATATCAGCACGTTTAGGTTTAGGTTTATCATTGTCACCTGTACCGAGGTACAGTGAAAGCCTTTGTTTCAGGTACAGGTGTTGGGGGTTATGGGGAGAAGGCAGCAGAATGGGGTTAGGACAATAGACAATAGGTGCAGGAGGAGGCCATTCGGCCCTTCGAGCCTGTACGCACCGCCATTCAATGTGATCAAGGCTGATCATTCTCAATCAGTACCCCGTTCCTTCCTTCTCCCCATACCCCCTGACTCCGCTATCCTTAAGAGCTCTATCTAGCTCTCTCTTGAATGCATTCAGAGAATTGGCCTCCACCGCCTTCTGAGGCAGAGAATTCCACAGATTCACAACTCTCTGACTGAAAAAGTTTTCCTCATCTCAGTTCTAAATGGCCTACCCCTTATTCTTAAACTGTGGCCCCTTGTTCTGGACTCCTCCAACATTGGGAACATGTTTCCTGCCTCTAACGTGTCCAACCCCTTAATAATCTTATACGTTTCCGATAAGATCTCCTCTCATCCTTCTAAATTCCAGTGTATACAAGCCTAGTCGCTCCAGTCTTTCAACATATGACAGTCCCGCCATCCCGGGAATTAACCTAGTAAACCTACGCTGCACTCCCTCAATGGCAAGAATATCCTTCCTCAAATTTGGAGACCAAAACTGATGTGATAGATCAGCCATGATTGAATGGCCACATAGACTTGATGGGCTGAATGGTCTAATTCTACTCCTATTCCTTATGACCTTATGTTTCATAAGCTATCCAGATCAGCTTAACTGATCAGATACAGGCGATCCTCGGTTACGTTCTGATAAAACCATCGTAAATCGAAAATATCGCAAGTCGAAAACGCATATCGCTAGCCCAGGAAGAGATCAACATTCAAAATTCAAAGTACGGTTTCTACTGAATGTGCATCGCTTTGGCACCGTGGTAAAGTCGAGACATCATAAGTCGAGGAGCATCTGAATACCACACATAAAGACAATTGTCAAACTCAAGTACAAAGGATGGAGCAAAGGGGACGAGACGACAGAGTGCAGTAAATAGTTCCCAGTTTTGTAACGCATCAGTTCCAGAGACAAAGTCCAATGACCTCAATGGGGCAGCGGTGAATTGGCCAGTACCCCCTAGCTTATGGAAAGACCATTCGGTAGCCTGGTAACAGAGGGGAAGAAGCTGGCCTTGAGTCTGGTGGTGTGCGTATTCAAGCTTCTGTACTTTGTGTCGGACGGGAGTGGGGAGAAGGAGGGATGGCCGTGGTGGGACACAAGTCCCGGGGTGGGACACAAGTCTTTGATTATGCTGGCTGCTTTTCCGTGATAACGTGGTGTAGATGGAGAGGTGGGGAGTCTGGTCCGTGTGATGGACTGGGCCACATCCACAACTCTCTGCAATTTCTTGCGGCTGTTCCCAAACCAAGCCGCGAAGCAACCCGACGATATAAACCCAACATGGACATCACTGAACACTTACGCTCAGTCCACCTTGGCCCACGCAATCTCCCGGTTGCCAAACACTTTAACGCCGCTTCCCATTCCCACACTGACCTTTCTGTCCTGGGCCTAACTTGCCCACACCGCCCAACAATGTCCCAGCGACACTAGTCCCACCTGCCTGCGCTTGGTCCATATCCCTCCAAACCTGTCCTATCCATGTTCCTATCCAGCTGTTTCTGAAACAATGGGATAGTCCCTGCCTCAACTACCTCCTCTGGCAGCTTGTTCCAAACACCCACCACCCTCTGTGTCAAAAAGTTACCCCTCGGATTCCTATTAATTCTTTTCCCCTTCACCTTGAACCTATGTCCTCTGGTCCTCGATTCCCCTACTCTGAGTAAAAGACTCTGTGCATCTACCCGATCTATCCCTCTCATGATTTTGTACACCTCTATAAGATCTTCCCTCATCCTTCTATGCTCCATGGAATAGAGACCCAGCCTACTCAATCTCTCCCTATAGCTCACGCCCTCTATAGACAATAGGTGCAGGAGGAGGCCATTTGGCCCTTCGAGCCAGCACCGCCATTCAATGTGATCATGGCTGATCATTCTCAATCAGTACCCCGTTCCTGCCTTCTCCCCATACCCCCTGACTCCGCTATCCTTAAGAGCTCTATCTAGCTCAGTCTCTAGTCCTGGCAACATCCTCGTAAATCTTCTCTGAACCCTTTCAAGCTTGACAATATCTTTCCTACAACATGGCGCCCAGAACTGAACACAATACTCTAAGCGCCGTCTCACCGACGTAAATAGTGCCGGAGAGTTAGTTACCTGGTTCTCGTGACAAGGCCCCTGGCAATATTCGGTCAAGGTTTCCAGGGTCTGGTTGACCAGGGAGACGTTCTTTTTGTTGATGTACAGCCCGAGCAGGCCGAGGCCCCCCGTGGTGCTGCCACAGATGCAGTCTAGGAACTGGAGCGTTTCACACACCAAGTTGTAGTTGCTTTTGTTGTTCTGTTGCCGGAGGAAGTTCTGCAGCACGAGCAAAAGGTTGGGAAGTGAAAACCAGGCACGTCTTTCAAATGAAATCAGCGCTTCAAATTATCGGTAGAGCTGCTGCCTCACCGCGCCAGAGACCCGGGTTCAACCGCGCTGTCTGTGCGGAGTTTGCACCCTCACCCCGTGGGATTTACATTTTCAGATTTAGAGATACAGCGTGGAAACAGGCCCTTCGGCCCACCGGGTCCGCGCCGCCCAGTGATCCCCGCACATCAACACGATCCTACACCCACGAGGGACAATTTTTACATTTGCCCAGCCAATTAACCTACAAACCTGTACGTCGTTGGAGTGTGGGAGGAAACCGAAGATCTCGGAGAAAACCCACGCAGGTCACGGGGAGAACGTACAAACTCCGTACAGACAGCACCCGTAGTCAGGATCGAACCTGAGTCTCTGGCGCTGCATTCGCTGTAAGGCAGCAACTCTACCGCTGCGCCACCGTGCCGCATTGGTATCATTGTAAATTGTCCCTAGTGTGTGTGTAGGATAGCGTTAAGGGCCTGTGCCACTTAGGCGATTTTAAGGCGACTGCCGGCGACTAGGCTGTCGCCGAACGTTTGCCAGGGTGTCGCGGGCGTGATCGTGAGGAGTCTTCAATGAATCGTAGCGGATCTCGGCGCATCGCGGAAAAATTTACCTGCTAGAAATTTCTCGGCGACAGCTGGCTTGTCGCCAGGTATGGTAGCTTATTGCGGGCGCTGTCTGTCGCACGCTGTCCCCAGGTTTGCTAGGTTGCCGCAGATGCATTTAGAAGCACGTAATATTAAATTAAGAAAAGGCATTTGAAGATACCAGAAGATAGTTTTGTTTAACCGATTTATTTACCGTCAGGACATTTGACGGGTAGATTGGAGGCGACAGTTTGACGGTCAGGTAAGCGTGGGAATTTCGCGATGTTTCCGAAGACGGTGTAATCTCGTAGCCAGGTGCTAGTTTCACAAAAAAAGTGACTTGTCTTGACCTGACTCGGCATTGTCATGGTCATTGTCGTGGGGTAAAAGAAAACTTTGGCGATCTGCTACGACTTTGACAGTCGCCTTAAAAATCGCGTCAGGCCTTTATTGTGCGGGGATGGCTGGTCGGCGCGGACTCGGTGGGCCAAAGGTCCTGTTTCCGTGCTAAACGAATATAAAAACTAAACTGAAATAAAACGGAAAACTAAACAAGTCAACTGGCCTGGAGATTTACATGGGACCTAATCCGCTGCTAATCTGTGCATGTTTTATAAACACATCTAGCGTACATTCATCAGCACTGATCTCGGGCGGATGCCAGTGTTGGCATTCGGGTGGTCAACCACAAATGATGGAGTGCAACCAAGAATTGTCCCCACTGTGTGTCTCTCCGACCACATGAACCGCACGAGAAGATGGATGATACACAACGGACGATTCAACCCCAAACCAGGAGATTCAACCATTTCCTTTTGCACGGTGGCGCAGCGGTAGAGTTGCTGCCTCACAGCGCCAGAGACCCGGGTTCCATCCTGACCACGGGTGCTGACAGTACTGTACGTTCTCCCCGTGGGTTTTTCTCTGGTTTCTTCCCACACTGCAACGACGTACAGGTTTGTGGGCTATTTAGCTTCGTTGAAAATTGTAAATTGTCCCTTGTGTGTAGGGTGGTGCTAGTATACAGGGTGATCCATGGTCGGCACGGACTCAGTGTGGTGAAGGGCCTGTTCCTGCACTGTATATCTAAAGTCAAAAATAAAGTCTAAAAAACATTTGGACAGGTACATGTATCGAACAGTTTGAGAAGAATATGGGCCAAACGCAGGCAGGTGGGACTAGTGTCGGTGGGGCATGTATGTCACCATGGGCAAGTTAGGCCGAAGGGCCTGTTTCCATGCTGTAAGACACTGTGATTTGGGGTGATCACTGGTTGACGCGGACCCAGTGGCCCATGCTATTCCCTTATCATGTATCTCGACATTATAAATAGCTGGATTGTAATCATGTGTTGTCTTTACGCTGCCTGGTTAGCACGTGACAATAGCTTTTCACTGTGCCTCGGTGCACGTGATAATAAACTAAACTGTAACTGTACTGTACGGTGTCTCTAAAGTAAACTAAAAGGCCACTCGGCCCATGCTGTTGATTGTCCATGCTGACCCATGGAAGCCCGCATCCTCACCTGAAGCATCTCTGGAGAGAATCAATGGGTGACGTTTCGGGTCAAGACCCTTCTGGGTCTGAAGAAGGGTGTCGACCCGAAACGTCAGCAGTTCCTTCCCTCCAGAGATGCCGCCTGTCCCGCTGAGTTACTCCAGCACTTTGTGTGTGTCTGCGCCTGCAGTTCCTTGCTCACCTGAAGCTCCAGGTTGTGGTTCTCACACAGCAGCTGGAGGAAGCGGAGGATGGGCTCCATGATGGTGATCAGAGGGCTCATCACATCCTCGTCCCCGGACTTCTCCTCCAGGCCGACGCACTCGCTCCCCACGGGGATGAGGTCAGACTCGGGGTCCATCTCCCTCCTGTACATGTGGTAGGCCTTGCAGGTGGCGGCAGAAGCCTCCGCTAGCTGCCCCATCACTCCCTCCCTCATCTGCAGAGCTGGGTCTCGCGCTGCGGAACCAAAACACAATCACCACACGCTTCCAGTAACCTTGGCAGCAGGAACTATCAGTTACATTTGGACTTTAAGGCAGAGATAGATAGATTCTTGCTTAGTATGGGTGTCTGGGGTTATGGGGAGAAGGCAGGAGAATGGGGTGAGGAGGGAGAGATAGATCAGCCATGATTGAATGGCGGAGTAGACTTGATGGGCCGAATGGCCTAATTCTACTCCTATTCCTTGTGACCTTATGACTTGCTGGGGAGGGCTGCCCTAATCCGAGGGCATGGATTTAGTTGGGATGGAGTTTAGTCGGATAGTACCCTAGCTTATGGAAGGACAGTGGCACAGCGGTAGAGTTGCTGTTTTACAGCGCCAGAGACTCAAGTTCAATCCTGTGCCTTAGAAGGGTCTCGATGTGAAACCATGTTCTCCAACAATGTTGTCTGACCCACTGAGTTACTTCAGTAGTAGCACCGATGGGCCGAATGGCCTAATACTGCCATTATCCCTTATGAACTTCCGATTTCTGAATTCTCTCCCCATTTAGAAAATGGTCTGTGCCTTTATTCCTACTACCAAAGTGCATGACCGCACACTTTGCCACGTTGTTAGCCAACCTCCCTTCCATTGACTCCATCTACACCTCGCGCTGCCTCGGCAAGGCCAGCAGCATCATCAACGACTAGTCGCACCCCGGCCACTCCCTCCTATCCCCTCTCCCACCGGGCAAAAGTGTGAGAACGCACACCTCCAGATTCAGGGACAGTTTCTTCCCAGCTGTTATCAGGTGACTGAATCATCCCACCACAACCAGAGAGCAGTGCTGAACTGCTATCTACCTCTTTGGTGACCCTCGGACTATCCTTGACCGGACTTTGCTGGCTTTACCTTGCACTAAACGTTATTCCCTTATTAAGTATCTGGGCCATTCTTTGGAAAGTGAACCTAAAATGTCACACACGTGACCGGACGTCATCACATAAAGTAACACATTAAAAAATTATTGTAAGAGATTAATCTTCTTGATTGCTATTTTCCTGCCTACAGAACTATAATGCATGTCTGCTGAAGATACGAACGTTCTAGCTTTTTAAAATTCATAAGAGTTTGTAAGATAAAACAGAGTTATAAAAAAATGCTTCCGTGTGAGGTCAGTCATATTTGACCCCTGACTCTAAACAAACATGGTCAGCATAACATTAAAACATGTCACTTGTTAAACTTTGACATATATCAGTCATATATACAGCGCAAAACAATAAACCTGTAATGCTTTCAGCATTAGAAGAGACGTATTCCACAGTTGTTCATATTTGTGGTCACTAAGAATGGCCCCTATACCCACTGTGAATGGGTCGGCTGTAATCACGTGCTGTCGTTCCGCTGACCGGTTAGCACGCGGCACAAAGCTTTTCATGGCACCTCGGTCAGTGCACGTGACAATAAGTGAATAAAATGGCCAGTTGGCCGGTTACCTCTCTTCCTGTTGACGGGTGTCAGGGCATCATAGTCATCGTCCTTCTTGCTGCTCAGATCGTTGGTGTTGACGGTCACAGTGGCCCTAATCTCCTGCTGGGCCACCTGCATGCGATCGAAGAAGACTTTGAAGAACTTCTCCGACTTCTTCAGCTCGTTCAGCTGGCGGTGAAAGGAGTTCTGAAATGTTGAAAACGGGGGGTGGGTGAGAAGGTGGGCCGAGAGACGAGGTGCTTCCTCCGGCCCGTGACTTTGGGCGGTCACGGTGGAGTCGCTGCCTCACAACGCACACAGCGCCAGAGACCCGGGTTACATCCCGACTACGGGTGCTGTCCGCACGGAATTTGTACGTTCTCCCTGTGACCGGCGTGGGTTTTCTCCGAGATCTTCGGTTTCCTCCCACACTCCAAAGACGTGCAGGTTTGTGGGTTAATTGGCTCGGTAAATGTAAACATTGTCCTTAGTGGGTGTGGGATAGTGTTAGTGCGCGGGGATCGCTGGGCGGCACGGACCCGGTGGGCCGACAGGGCCCGTTTCCGCGCTGTGTCTCTAAAACTCTAGATAGAGCTCTTAAGGATAGCAGAGTCAGGGGGTATGGGGAGAGGGCGGGAACGAGGCACTGATTGAGAATGATCAGCCATGATCACATTGAATGGCGGTGCTGGCCCGAATGGCCTCCTCCTGCACCTGTTGTCTATTGTCTAAAACTAAACTAAAACTTGCCTGGGTCTGGGTGTTGCCGCCCACTAGCAAGGCAATGCCCAGCGCGATGCTCTCTTCGAAGATCCTGCTGTTCTTCGTGTTGGTGATGAGGTCCGTGACCAGCTCGGACGCTCCCTCCCTGTCCAGGTGACATTGAATCTCGAAGACAGAGATGCCGCACTTGTCCGGGTCCGAGGAGGAGCCGCCTGTCCGGAGAAAAGGAAACGTTTCAGCTTTTAACTGGAACATCGCGTGCCAACGTCCGCACTCAACATCCCGATTGGTTAAGACCAACACACCTCGGATCGCGTTTAGTATAGTTTAGAGATACAGCGCGGAAACAGGCCCTTCAGCCCACCGAGTCCGCACCGACCAGCGATCCCCACACACTAACACTACCCTACACACACACTGGGGGCAATTTACATTTACACCAGGCCAATTAACCTACAAACCTGCACGTCTTTGGAGTGTGGGAGGAAACCGACGATCTCGGCGAAAACCCACGCGGGTCACGGGGAGAACGTACAAACTCCGTATGGGGGAACGGAAACGACGGACAGTGGGGCTGGGAGATGAGGAGGGGCTAGAGACATTGTGTGGGGGAGGGGGGGGGTGAGACATGGTGGGGGAACTGGGTGTACATTAGAGTGGGGGACAGAGGAAAGAGGGAGAGGGGAGGGGGGATTTGTTAGCCTCTTGTCTGTTTGGTTTATTAATATTATCTCTGTGACAATCATTAGATTATTAGTCTAGTTTACTTTAGAGATACAGCGCAGAAACAGGCCCTTCAGCCCACTGAGTCGGTGCTGACCAGTGATCACCCCGTGCACTAACACTATCCTCCACACTGAGGATAGTTTACAATTTTTACCGAAGCCAATTAACCTACAAACCTGCGCGTCTTTGGAGTGTGGGAGGTAACCGGAGCACCCGGAGAAAACCCACGCAGGTCACAGGGAGAACGTACAAACTCCGTACAGACAGCACCCGTAGTCGGGATCTAACCCGGGTCTCTGGCGCTGTGGAGGGAGGGCCAACATGACTCTAATGAGTGCTTTGTAACTGTGTCGGTGCCAGAGACGTTGTGACTCTTTTTGTACTTTGTGCGTTGTGTGCAAGAGCAGAGACTTTCACTGTACATGTGACAATGCAGTATCATTGAACCATAGATTTACCTCCAGGGAGAGACACAAAATGCCGGAGTAACTCAGCGGGACAGGCAGCATATCTGGAGAGAAGGGATGGGTGACGTTGCAGGTCGAGACCCTTCTTCAGACTGAGAGGGAGACAGAGAGATATTTACCTCCGGTTTGTGGTGACTTGGAGAAGCCGCCCGCTGCCAAAGGGGCACTGATGGCACCGGCGAGCCCATCCGCCTTATAGATGCTGCGGAGATTCCCAAAGTAACGGTTCAGGAGAATCTTCCTCAACACTGTGTCCTTTAAACAAAGACCAGATTAAACACAGCTTGTTCAATTGTTCAATTGTTAAAAGTAAAACAAACCTGACAACTGGACATGTGGAGTAGATTAACGGCAATGTGCAGAAGGCCAATTAACCGACTCACCCAGACTCCCCCCACACCAGTCTGAAGAAGGGTCTCGACCCCGAAACATCACCCCTTCCTTCTCTCCAGAGATGCTGCCTGCCTGCTGAGTTACTCCAGCATTTTGTGTCTATCTTCAATTTAAACCAGCATCTGCAGTTCCTTCCTGCATGTAATCTGCTAACCCACCCGTCATTTGGGATATGGGATTAAACTGGAGCACCCAGATGATAAAACACTGAAACTCATGTAAACCCTCCCCTCCCTGCAACTGCCTCACAGCACGACAGACGCGAGTTCAAACCTAACTTCGGCTGCTGTCTGTGCGGAGTTTGCATGTTACCGCGTGCGTTTCCTCCGGTTTCCTCCCATTATTCAGTTAATCTGCTGTGTTTCAGTCCAGACTGAAATGAGTGCAGAGGCCTGAGCTGCCCAATATCCTCTCGTAGCCGAGATCACAACAATAAAAAAGATTCATTGGTCAAGTTTGTTCAATTGGACTGTGCGTGGTGCAAATAGCCCCACATTTGAAGTACTTCACGTGAATGATCGCTGATGAAATCCTGTGCGGCACGGTGGCGCAGCGGTAGAGTTGCTGCCTCACAGCGCCAGAGACCCGGGTTCCATCCAGACTACGGGTGCTGTCAGTACGGAGTTTGTACGTTCTCCCCGTGACCTGCGTGGGTTTTCTCCGGGTGCTCCGGTTTCCCCCCACACTCCAAAGACGTGCAGGTTTGCGGGTTAATTGGCTTCTGTAAATTGTCCCGGCGGTGTAGTTGGGCGGTGTAGTTGGGCGGCTCGGACTCGGTGGGCTAAAGGGCCTGCTTTCCACACCGTATCTCAAAACGAAACTAAACAAAAGCAAAGATGGACACAAAAAGCTGGGGGAACTCAGCGGGTCAGGCAGCATCTCTGGAGAGAAGGAATGGGTGATGTTTCGGGTCGAGACCCTTCTTTGGAAGAAGGACCTCGATTGAAGAAAGGACCTCGATTGAAGAAAGGTCTCGACCCGAAAACGTCACCCATTCCTTCTTTCCAGAGATGCTGCCCGTTCCGCTGAGTTACTCCAGCACTTTGTGTCTATCATCTGTGTAAACCTGCATCTGCAGTTCCTTCTCACACAGTGCCTATCATATAATTAACTTAAAATTCACGTAACATTTTTACAATTTGCTCCTTTAATGGACTAAGAGCACACAATACAAAATAAATCTGTGGTTCCATGAAGGGGCTCCTGTTTGATCACCTCTGTTTTTATACGTGGTGTTTGTGCTGGTGATTATTATTTCCACTGGCAATCGGAAGCATGAAAAATCAATCCAATTAGCTCCAGTCCTGCACTGTCAGTTTGATTTTCCATTCCACACCAGAGAAATGAGACATTTTTGTTTCAGTAAATGCACCGCTTGGAATGTCAGGATGTTAATTATTTTCTGATAATTTGTCCTTTACTACGGATGACTTTAAACAGTGAAGTCACGAGAAGGTTCATCGAGTCATGCAGCACGGAAACAGGCCCTGCGGCCCAACTTGCCCATGTCAACTAGGATGTCCCATCTATACTAGTCCCACCTGCCCGCATTTACCCCTAGATACCTCTCAACCCTTCCCATCCATGTACTTGACCAACTCAGTGGGACAGGCAGCATCTCTGGAGAGAAGGAATGGGTGGCGTTTCGGGTCGAGACCTTTCTTCAGACTGAAGAAAGATCTCGACCCTAAGCATCACTCTTTCCTTCGTCTCCTGAGATGCTGCCTGACTCGCTGAGTTACTCCAGCATTTTGTGTCTACCTTCGGTTTAAACCAGCATCTGCAGTTCCTACCATTCACCGTGATCATGGCTGATCATCCACAATCAGTACCCCGTTCCTGCCCTCTCCCCATATCCCCCTGACTCTGCTAATGATGACTCCGCTATCATTAAGAGCTCTATCTAACTCTCTCTTGAAGGCATCCAGAGAATCGGCCCCCACTGCCTTCTGAGGCAGAGAATTCCACAGCTTCACAACTCTTGAGTGAAAAGGTTTTTCCTCATCTCCGTTCTAAATGGCCTATCTCTTATTCTTAAACTGTGGCCCCTAGTTCAGGACTCCCCCAACAATGGGAACATGTTTCCTGCCTCTAGCGTGTCCACTCCCTTAATAATCTTATATGTTTCAATAAGATCCCCTCTCGTCCTTCTAAATTCCAGAGTATACAAGTCCAGTCGCTCCTCTGGTAGCTTGTTCTACCTCCGCTGGCAGCTTGTTCCATACACCCACCACCCTCTGTGAAAAAGTTACCCCCCGGATTCCTATGAAATCTTTTCCCCTTCACCTTGAACCTATGTCCTCTGGTCCTCGATTCCCCTACTCTGTGTAAAAGACTCCGTGCATCTACCCGATCTAATCCTCTCATGATTTTGTACACCTCTATAAGATCACCCCTCATCCTCCTGCGCTTCATGGAATAGAGACCCAGCCTACTCAACCTCTCCCTATAGCTCACACCCTCTAGTCCTGGCAACATCCTCGTAAATCTTTTCTGAACCCTTTCAAGCTTGCCTGTGGGTGTGCCTGTGTCAATAGCTACTGTGGCAGTCGTGATATCAGCCGTCGGGAGAATGAATCCGCAGAATGCAACGGTCCCACAGGCAGTCTCTGGCCACCTCCTCAGGACCTGTGCAGATCCACTGGCAGCGGTATTCACAGACACCTTTATCCTCTCACTACTCCATTCTAAGGTCCCCACCTGCTTCAACAAGACCACTACCATCCCTATGCTAAAGAAAAGCAAGGTAGCACGCCTTCATGACTATCATGAAGTGGCTCTGACATCCACCATCTTGGAGTGCTTCAAGAGACAGATTTAGAGATACAGCGCAGAAACAGGCCCTTTCGGCCCACCGGGTCCGCGCCGCCCAGCGATCCCCGCACACTAACACTATCTTACACTCACCAGGGACAATTTTTATATTTGCCAAGCCAATTAACCTACAAACCTGTACGTCTTTGGAGTGTGGGAGGAAACCGAAGATCTCGGAGAAAACCCACGCAGGTCACGGGGAGAACGTACAGACTCTGTACAGACAGCACCCGTAGTCGGGATCGAACCCGGGTCTCCAGCGCTGCATTCGCTGTAAGGCAGCAACTCTACCGCTGCGCCACCGTGACCGCCCATTGTGATAGAGTATTTTAACTCCAGCCAGCCTTAATCCACTGCAGTTGGCTCACCAATGCAACGGACCCACAGCATACACCATCTCCCTTGCTTTAAATTCATCTCTGGAACATCGAGACAACAAGGATTCCTAAATTAGACTCTTATTTATTGACTACATGTCTGCCTTCAACACTGTAATCCCATCCCATCTCTAAACTCCTTGATTTAGGAATCTGTACCCTCTCTGCCATTGGACCCTTGACTTTCCAACTCACACACCACAATTGGTGAGGTGACACAACACATCCTCCGCATGGATAGGAGCGGTTTAGTGGGACATGGGCCAAACGCGGGCAGGTGGATCTATGACAGATGGGTCGTAGAAACATAGAAAATAGGTGCAGGAGGAGGCCATTTGGCCCTTCGAGCCAGCACCGCCGTTCATGGTGGTCATGGCTGATCATCCACAATCAGTATACTGGCTGGAGTCTCACGCTGAGCCAAGAGGCCTGTGGGGTGAGGCAGATAGTGGGGAAGATAATTTACTCACGCTGGGCGTGGGATAAATTGAAGTAGGTGCCGTAGCGCGCTATAAAACTTGAAAGGTGACTTTGAGGTTCGCGGACGGAGTAAATCTGTGCAAACTGTGAATAGAATATTATAAGACACTCTCTGCGGGAACCTGACTTTTAGTTTTACGGACTTTGTGAAAAGAATATGGGAAACAACAGTAGTGGATCGGAGAAATCTGGTCCTACTGATAGAGGGAGGCCTGAGGGTGCGAAACAGGTGGTCCAGAAGAGAAAGATGCAGATAATAAAGGGCATTGCCAAGGTGATAAAAGAGGCCAAAATACACCGGGCGATCTCATTCTTCCACCGGGATCGCCGGCAGATGTGGCAATAAAAAACAACGGGGATGACCAATGTCCGGTAAATATTTACGGTAATCCAGCTGATCAATCAATTGGAGATTGCCAGGATGTCAAGTCAAGTCCACTTTATTTGTCACATACACATACAAGATGTGCAGTGAAATGAAAGTGGCAATGTCTGCGGATTGTGCTAAACTACAAAACAGAATAGAAAAAAATAAATTTTAACACACAAAAAAAAAATTAATACAGTAAATTAAATTAGTCCCTGGTGATATGAAAGTTAACAGTCCTGATGGCTTGTGGGAAGAAACTCCGTTTCATCCTCTCCGTTTTCACAGTGTGACAGCGGAGGCGTTTGCCTGACCGTAGCAGCTGGAACAGTCTGTTGCTGGGGTGGTAGGATGGATGGGGGGAGCTACAAGCTATCTCTGTCCTATTCCTCCCTAGAAAAGAAATGGTTTGGCCGAGATGGGAGCACAATTAATATTTGCCAAGGTAGTGTTATCAGTGATGCTAACTACAACTTTAAAATGGATGGAAATAATAAGGAAATGGGCGGGGATGGGGAAAAGACAGGATTTAAAAATCATTTTTTTTTTAGATTTAGAGATACAGCGCGGAAACAGGCCCCTTCGGCCCACCGAGTCCGCGCCGCCCAGCGATCCCCGCACATTAACACTATCCTACACACACTAGGGACAATTTTTACATTTACCCAGTCAATAAACCTACATACCTGTACATCTTTGGAGGGGACAGGTTGAGCAGAAAGTGGGAAATGAGGGACCTGTGCCTACAATACCAAAGCAAGTGGCAGCAAGATATCCCCGACTCCCCGTGTTATGACAAGAGAAGCCCCACGTGTTGAAACTCTGAACCCCAGCTGATGCTGGAGGCCATGGTTGCAGAAGCACCTGATCCTTTAAAAACACCCAGTGCATTTCTAAATTGCGTTTGGGGTTGTACATGACTTTGGGCAGTTATGGGAAAATAGCGGATTCATCACATCAACAGGAAAGACTATTAAGGCATGGTAAACTGGTGTTAAATTTATAGGATGCTATTCGATTGCCACGGCAAATTGCACTTATTAAATGCGAGGCCCATACATCATCGGATGATGGTGCTTCAAAGGGAAACAGGTCAGCTGATCATGTAGCCAAACAGATTGCCCTCAGGAAAACCCCGCGATTACAAGCGGCTAACATTAAGTCTGCAGCATAAAGGAAGCTCCCGGTCAGCATTGATGTAACCCAGTTACAGGATGCCCAGAGCCTAGCGTCACTCCAGGGAAAGAATTCCTGGATCAAAGCAGGGTGTTGTCAAGACCTCCTTGTCCGGGTCTACCCTGATGGTTGGGTGGTTTGCCCCAGGAGCCTATTTTTGCCCCTGTCTCGCCTAGCCCATGGACAGGCTCACGTGGGAAAAGGGGGGGGGGGGTGGATGGCACACGCATTGTCCCAGCAATGGTATGCACCAGGTATATCAGTCATAATTGATAAGGTTGCCCGAACATTCCTGGTGTGCCAACAAAATAATAGAGGGGAGACACCTGCAAAATTGGATCACCTACCACAACCGGAAACGCCTTTTGAGAATTTGCAAATTGATTTTGTACATACGCCCGCAGCAAAGGGTTTGAAGTACATTCTGGTCATCGTTGGTATGTTCTCCAGATGGGTGGAAGCACACCCCACCAGGAGGGATGATGCAGGACAGCAGTCAATATTTTAATGAAAGAAGTCATACCAAGATTCGGGAAACCCATGGGAACAAACAGTGACAGAGGAACTAATTTCACCGGTAAATTAGTTCGGAACCTGTCGAAGGCTCTTGGGTTCCAGTGGAAATGACACACACCAGATCAACCACAGTCCTCAGAGATGGTAGAAAGAGTAAATGGGGAGATGAAAGTTACTTTGGCCAAAGTATGCCAGCAAAATAGGTTTTTGTTGTGGGCGGACGCCAGGCCCGTGGTGACGTACGCCCTGAGAAATCAGAAAAGTGGAAACACGGGCCTAACGCCTCACGGGATATTGATGGGGCGACCTATGACAACAGGAACCCCACCCAAGATGACTCCTGAGAAGGTAGCCCTGATATGGAATGATGAGAAATCCGTAAGATATGCTCAAGCCATGTGTGGAGCAGTTGGTAAAATCTATGAGGGAGTTAAGCAGGCGCGGGTCCCTCCGGTAGAAGGAAATATGCACCCGTTTAAACCAGGAGATCAGCTGTATGTGCGAGCAATGAACAAAGATTCTTCCTCTCCTCGATGGAAAGGACCATATTAGGTGCTGCTAACAACGCGAACAGCAGTAAAAGTAAAAGAAATTATTGGATACACGCCACCAGATGTGAACTGCATCGCTCAGACGGAACATTCAGCGTCTGTGTCTTTCTCCAATGAGGTAGTTGGGAGGGCAAAACTGGACCAGTGCACTGACACCAATACTCTGAAGACTAATAAAATAAGTTTATGGCCGATTGAACGATGTGGTAGAAGCAGCTTCCAACACAAGGTTTGGGGACCCCTCTGTGGTATCCCGGAGAAACATTAACCTGCAGCTTCGAGCATTCTGGTACAATACAATACAATACAATACAAACTTTATTGTCATTGTGCAGTGTACAAGTACAGAGACAACGAAATGCAGTTAGCATCTTAATCAGAGTGCTTGTGATGGAATAGTAAAACATATAATATGTAACCAACGGGACTGTGATAAAATGTGTAGGAAGGAACTGCAGATGCTGGTTTACACCAAAGAGAGACACAAGAAGATGGAGTAACTCAGCGGGCCAGGCAGCATCTCTGGAGAGAAGGAACGGGTGTTGGTTCACCATGTTCGAAGAAGGGTCCCGACCCATTCCTTCCCTCCAGAGATGCTGCCTGTCCCGCTGAGCGACTCCAGCACTTTGTGTCTGGATCTGTGATAAACACTGCCCACTGGTGGCAGGTACGTTCACTGCAGGTAAACACACAGCTTCCGCGTCAACAAGCCGTCAACAACTCACCTTATTCCCAAAGTTGTCTTTCCTACTGAGCATCTCTCTCAGCGTTTGAAGAATTTTCAAGCAGAGTTTCTCTTCTTTATCCATCAGTTTTTTCGAATGATTAATCAGTCTGTGATTGAATTAAAATAAGATCTTACTCTCAGCCTCTGAGCAATAGAACTTTCACAAGTAACAGAATAGACAATAAACAATAGGTGCAGGAGGAGGCCATTCGGCCCTTCGAGCCAGCACCGCCATTCACCGTGATCATGGCTGATCATTCACAATCAGTACCCCGTTCCTGCCTTCTCCCCATACCCCCCTGACTCCGCTATCCTTAAGAGCTCTATCTAGCTCTCTCTTGAAAGCATCCAGAGAATTGGCCTCCACTGCCTTCTGAGGCAGAGATTCCACAGATTTACAACTCTCTGACTGAAAAGGTTTTTCCTCATCTCCGTTCTAAATGGCCTACCCCTTATTCTTAAACTGTGGCCCCTGGTTCTGGACTTCCCCCAATATTGGGAACATGTTTCCTGCCTCTAACGTGTCCAATCCCTTAATAATTTTATATGTTTCAATAAAATCCCCTCTCATCTTTCTAAATTCCAGTGTATACAAGCCTAGTCGCTCCAGTCTTTCAACATACGACAATAGACAATAGGTGCAGGAGGAGGCCATTCAGCCTTTCGAGCCAGCACCACCATTCAATGTGATCATGGCTGATCATTCTCAATCAGTCCCGCCATTCCGGGAATTAACCCAGTAAACCTACGCTGCACTGCCTCAATAGCAAGAATGTCCTTCCTCAAATTTGGAGACCAAAACTGCACACAGTACTCCAGGTGCGGTCTCACTAGGGCCCTGTACAACTGCAGAAGGACCTCTTTGCTCCTATACTCAACTCCTCGTGTCATGAAGGCCAACATGCCATTGGCTTTCTATGCTATGGTGATGACAAGGCTGACTCAGTTTAGAGATACAGCGCAGAAACAAGTTCTTCAGCCCACCGGGTCCACGCCGACCAGCGACCCCCCACTCACACTAGTTCCATGTTATCTCACGTTTGCATCCACTCCCTACACACTAGGGGCAATTTACAGAGGGGCAATTGATTTTTTAAAACACACCTGTCTTTGGGGTGTGGGAGGTAACCGGATCACCCGGAGGAAACCCACACGGGTCACAGGGAGAACGTACAAACTCCACACACAGACAGACAGGCAGCACCCGAGGTCAGGATGGAACCCGGGTCTCTGGCCCTGTGAGGCAGCAGCTCTACCCGCTGCACCACTGTGCCGCCTATATCGTGATGTGATGTCCCTTTCTCTTACATTTTACATATGAAAGAAAGGGGAAACATAAAACACTGAACTAGGTGGAAGAGATTCCTGGGAATGTTGTGAATGTGTACGTCCTACTTGGTTTAGCTTAGTTTAGAGACACAGCGAGGAGGGAGGATAAGGGGGGGTTGAGGGGGATGGAGGGGGAGGGGAAGTGGGGAGGGGAAGGGGGAGGGGAGGGGGGTGGAGGGAGGGGGGGAGGGGGAGGGAGGGAAGGGAGCGATGGGGGAGGATGAGGGGAGTTGAGGGGGATGGAGGGGGAGGGGAAGGGGGTGGAGGTAAGGGGAGGGGGAGGAGGAGGGAGGGAGGGGGGGATGAAGTGAGGGGGGGAGGATAAAGAGGGTTGAGGGGGAGGGGAAGGGGGGAGGGGAGGGGGTGGAGGGAGGGGGGGAGGGGGAGGGAGAGGAGGATGGAGAGGAGGAGGGAGGGGGAGGGGAGGAGAGGGTGTTGCACCAATGCAGGAGAGGTTTAGGCCCAACTTGGTCTAGTCAGGTTATTAAATACTGCAAACACCAACTAGACATAGAACTATGACCTGACTTGGTTTCACCAGGGACTTCAGAAGTTGTTATGTTTTGCAATAATATTGTTTTTTTTTAAATTTACTGAACTTTCTTAATTGTTTTATTCTGTTATCTATTGAGTCCTGTGTTTACAGACCAGATATGCCGCTGCTAGTCAGAATTTCACTGTCCCACTTTGGCACACATGACAATTAACCACTCGTGACTCTTGAGGTCAGCATGACTTCAGAATGGAGACGAGGAGGAGTTTCTTTAGCGAGAGGGTGTTGCACCTATGGACTTCATTGCCAAGGACCAAAGTTAATGAGTATGGTGATTGATGGGTTCTTATCATCATATCATATATATACAGCCGGAAACAGGCCTTTTCGGCCCTCCAAGTCCGTGCCGCCCAGCGATCCCCGTACATTAACACTATCCTACACCCACTAGGGACAATTTTTACATTTACCCAGCCAATTAACCTACATACCTGTACGTCTTTGGAGTGTGGGAGGAAACCGAAGATCTCGGAGAAAACCCACGCAGGTCACGGGGAGAACGTACAAACTCCTTACAGTGCAGCACCCGTAGTCAGGATCGAACCTGAGTCTCCGGCGCTGCATTCGCTGTAAAGCAGCAACTCTACCACTGCGCTACCGTGCCGGGAAGGAACTGCAGATGCTGGTGTAAACTGAAGATAAAGACACAGAGTGCTGGAGTAACTCGGCGGGACAGGCAGCATCTCTGGAGAGAAGGAATGGGTGGCGTTTTGGGTCGCGACCCGTCTTCGGTCCCGGTTCTCGAATCGTACGTCCGTCAAAGGTTATGGGGAGAAGGCAGGAGAACGGGGTTGTGAGGGAAAAATAGATCAGCCATGATCGAGTGGCAGAGCAGGCTCGATGGGCTGAATGGCCTAATTCTGCTCCTATGTCTTCTGATCTCATAGGTGGGACTAGTGTAAATGGGGAATTCATTGCCACAGACGGCAGTGCATGCCAAATCATTGGGTATTATAAAAATGGAGGTTGCTAGGTTCTTGATTAGCAAGCTGGTCAAAGAGAGAAGGCAGGAGAATGGGGTTGTGAGTAGGGTTGCCAACTTCCTCACTCCCAAATACGGGACAAGGTGACATCACCGCCCCGCGCCCCATGTGACCTCGCCCAGCCAGTGGCCACGTGCTCCCGCTCCACCAATGGCGGCAGACCGGGCCGGGAGGCCACCATTGGTGGAGTCACTTTGTCCTGTATTTGGGAGTGAGGAAGTTGGCAACCCCACTAATACGGGACTAGGGCGGTCCTGTACGGGACAAACTAATTTAGCCCAAAATACGGGATGTCCCGGCTAATACGGGACAGTTGGCCACCCTAGTTGTGAGGGAAAAATAGATTGAACGACGGAGTAGACTTGGGCCGAATGGCCTAATTCTGCTCCTACATCAGATGATCTTCTAGGTGGGACTAGCGTAAATGGGGCATCGTGGTCGGCATGGGCGAGTTGGGCCGAAGGGCCTGTCTCCGTGCTGTATAACGCTGAGTCAGGACACAGATAGCAGGAGCTCCAACACTGGGACATGATATCAGTGCCACATGGAGAGATCACAGCAGCACATGTCCCATCCACATCCTCGCACAGTGGGACTCTCCCTGGGTGCACGGTTCACCAGAGCTGTGGGTGCTCTCCCCACACGCACCCCTCCCTACCCCACCCCTTACTTGCTCATAGGTTCTACGAGCAGAATGAGGCCATTCGGCCCATCAAGTCTACTCCGCCATTCAATCACGGCTGATCTATCTCTCCCTCCTAACCCCATTCTCCGGCCTTCTCCCCATAACCCCTGACACCCGTACTGATCAAGAATCTGTCAATCTCCGCCTTGGAAATATCCACTGATTTGGCCTCCACAGCCGTCTGTGGCAACGAATTCCACAGATTCACCACCCTCTGACTACAGAAATTCCTCCTCATCTCGTTTCTAAAGGTTTTATTCTGAGTCTGTGACCTCTGGTCCTAGACTCTCCCACCAGTAGAAACATCCACATCCACTCTATCCAGGCCTTGCACTATTTGGTGAATTCCAATGAGGTTCCCCCTCATCCTTCTACACTCCAGCGAGTACAGGCCCAGTGACTTCAAACGTTCACCTGACGTTAACCCACTCATTCCTGGGATCATTCTTGTAAACCTACTCTGGACCCTCTCCAATGCCAACACATCCTTCCTCAGATATGGGGCCCAGAACTGCTCACAATAACCCAAATGTGGTCAGACTAGTGCCTGCGTGCCCAATTTCTGTTTCAGTTTCAGTTTGGTTTATTGTCACGTGTACCGAGGTACAGTGAAAAGCTTTTGTTGCGTGCCAACCAGTCAGTCAGCGGAAAGACAATACATGATTACAATCGAGCCATTTCCAGTGTACAGATACATGATAAGGGAATAACGTTTAGTGCAAGGTAAAGCCAGTAAAGTCCGGTCAAAGATAGTCCGAGGGTCACCAATGAGGTAGATAGTAGTTCAGCACTGCTCTCTGGTTGTGGTGGGATGGTTCAGTTGCCTGATAACAGCCGGGAAGAAACTGTCCCTGAATCTGGAGGTGTGCGTTTCCACACTTCAGCATGACATCCCTGTTTTTATATTCCAGTCCTCTCGAAATAGATGCTAGCGTTGCGATTGCCTTCCTCTCATGTGTCGCCCTGGTACGGTGGGACTCGTGCAGAGACCACGCTAGCTCACTTGCGATGTGCGCCCTGGCACGGTGGGACTCGTGGAGAGACCGCGCTAGCTCACGTCCGATGTGCGCTCTAGCACGGTGGGACTCGTGCAGAGACCACGCTAGCTCACTTGCGATGTGCGCCCTGGCACGGTGGGACTCGTGGAGAGACCACGCTAGCTCACTTGCGATGTGCGCCCTGGCACGGTGGGACTCGTGGAGAGACCACGCTAGCTCACGTCCGATGTGCGCTCTGGCACGGTGGGACTCGTGCAGAGACCACGCTAGCTCACTTGCGATGTGCGCCCTGGCACGGTGGGACTCGCGGAGAGACCACGCTAGCTCACGTCCGATGTGCGCTCTAGCACGGTGGGACTCGCAGAGAGACCACGCTAGCTCACTTGCGATGCGCGCCCTAGCACGGTGGGACTCGCGGAGAGACCACGCTAGCTCACTTGCGATGTGCGCTCTAGCACGGTGGGACTCGCGGAGAGACCACGCTAGCTCATGTGCGATGCACGCCCTGGCACGGTGGGACTCTCCCCGTGAGCACAGTTCAGCTGGCACTGTGAGTGCCCCCCTCCCCTCCCCTCCCTTCCCCGCTTGCTCTTACTTGCACATGAAGGCCCCACCCTCGCATCTCATCTGCGTGTCGCTGCCATCGGGGAAGAGCAGCTCCGGGCTGTGGAGGACGTCGACCAGCACCGAGAGCTCGGCGTGCACCATGGGCTGGAACTGCTGCTCCAGAGTCGACACGATATCCTGTGGAGCAACACAGACACGCTCAGGCACACACACACACAATGGTGGAGCAACACAGACACGCTCAGGCACACACACACACAATGGTGGAGCAACACAGACACGCTCAGGCACACACACACACAATGGTGGAGCAACACAGACACGCTCAGGCACACACACACACAATGGTGGAGCAACACAGACACGCTCAGGCACACACACACAATGGTGGAGTAACTCAGCAGGTCAGGCAGCATCTCGGGAGAGAAGGAATGGGTGACGTTTCGGGTCGAGACCCTTCTTCAGACTGATGTCGGGGGAGGGGGCGGGACAAAGATAGGATGTAGTCGGAGATGGGAAGACTGGTGGGAGAACTGGAAGGGGGAGGGGATAGAGAGGGAAAGCAGGGACTACCTAAAGTTGGAGAAGTCGATGTTCATACCGCTGGGGTGTAAACTACCCAAGCGAAATATGAGGAGCTGTTCCTCCAATTTGCGCTGGGCCTCACTCTGACAATGGAGGAGGCCCGTGACAGGAAGGTCAGACTGGGACTGGGAGGGGGAGTTGAAGTGCTCAGCCAGTGGGAGATCAGGTTGGTTAAGGCGGACTGAGCGAAGGTGTTGAGCGAAACGATCGCCGAGCCTGCGTTTGGTCTCGCCGATGTAGAGAAGTTGACATCTGGAACAGCGGATACAATGGATGAGGTTGGAGGAGGTGCAGGTGAACCTCTGCCTCACCTGGAAAGACTGTTTGGGTCCTTGGATGGAGTCGAGGGGGAGGTAAAGGGACAGGTGTTGCATCTCCTGCGGTTGCAGGTGAAAGTGCCCGGGGATGGGGTAGTTTGGGTGGGAAGGGACGAGTGGACCAGGGAGTTTCGGAACGCAGAAAGGGGTGGAGATGGGAAGATGAAACCCTCAGGCAACTGTCCGGTCATTGTCTTACAGCGTGGAAACAGGCCCTTCACCCCAACTTGCCCACTCTGACCAACACTAGTCCCACCTGCCTGCGTTTGGCACATATCCCTCTAAACCTGTCCTATCCATAGTCCCTGCCTCAACTACCATCTCTGGTCATTTGTTCCTTCCACCCACCACCCTTTGTGTGAAAACGTTACCCCCTCAGGTTCCTATTAAATCTTTCCCCCCTCACCTTAAACCTATGTTCTCTGGATCTTTGGTACCAACATTAACACTGGGATTTAGAAGGATGAGAGGGGATCTTATCGAAACGTATAAGATTATTAAGGGGTTGGACACGTTAGAGGCAGGAAACATGTTCCCAATGTTGGGGGAGTCCAGAACCAGGGGCCACAGTTTAAGAATAAGGGGTAGGCCATTTTGAACGGAGATGAGGAAATTTTCAGTCAAGAGAGTTGTGAATCTGTGGAATTCTCTGCCTCAGAGGGCAGTGGAGGCCAATTCTCTGAATGCATTCAAGAGGGAGCTGGATAGAGTTCTTAAGGATAGCGGAGTCAGGGGGTAGGGGGAGAAGGCAGGAACGGGTACTGATTGAGAATGATCAGCCATGATCACATTGAATGGCGGTGCTGGCTCGAAAGGCCAAATGGCCTCCTCCTGCACCTATTGTCTATTGTCTATAATGTAACAGAAACTACCCGCCCAAATATAATGTTGATTTACTGCTGGACTACTTTCAGAAACCTCAAGCGCAGAAAAGACTATTATTTAAAACCATATATATATAAATAAACGATTTGGACAATTTAAGTAGGCGTGGTGATGCAGCGGTAGAGTTGCTGCCTCACAGCGCCAGAGACCCAGGTTTCATCCTGACAACAGGTGCTGTCTGTACGGAGTTTGTACGTTCGCTCTCTGACCTGCGTGGGTTTTCTCCGAGATCTTCGGCTTTCATCCCACATCGCGAAGACGTGCAGGTTAATTGGCTTCAGTAAAAATTGTAAATGGTCTCTTGTGTGTGTGGCAGTAGTATTAGTGTTAGTGTGCGGGGATGGCTGGTCGGTGTGTGTGGCAGTAGTGTTAGTGTTAGTGTGCGGGGATGGCTGGTCTCTTGTGTGTGTGGCAGTAGTGTTAGTGTGCGGGGATGGCTGGTCTCTTGTGTGTGTGGCAGTAGTGTTAGTGTGCGGGGATGGCTGGTCGGTGTGTGTGGCAGTAGTGTTAGTGTGCGGGGATGGCTGGTCGGTGTGTGTGGCAGTAGTGTTAGTGTGCGGGGATGGCTGGTCTCTTGTGTGTGTGGCAGTAGTGTTAGTGTGCGGGGATGGCTGGTCTCTTGTGTGTGTGGCAGTAGTGTTAGTGTGCGGGGATGGCTGGTCGGTGTGTGTGGCAGTAGTGTTAGTGTGCGGGGATGGCTGGTCGGTGTGTGTGGCAGTAGTGTTAGTGTGCGGGGATGGCTGGTCGGTGTGTGTGGCAGTAGTGTTAGTGTGCGGGGATGGCTGGTCGGTGTGTGTGGCAGTAGTGTTAGTGTGCGGGGATGGCTGGTCTCTTGTGTGTGTGGCAGTAGTGTTAGTGTGCGGGGATGGCTGGTCGGTGCGGGTCGAAGGGCCTGTTTCCGTGCTCTATCTGTAAACTACACCAGAGTAAATGCAATGATGGGAGGCATAATGACCTGCAACTTCTCGATGATGTTCCGGTAGTCCAAGCTGGCCGACCCGGAGGCATCGCGGTTTCGAGGGGCTCCGCGTGTGGACATACGCCAGCCGATGACTGCTTTGTGCACCATGCTGGTGTGGGTCCTCAAATACAAGGTGCTCACCTGAGTGTCCAGGTCCACCGGGATCGCTATTGCTCGACTTTTAGCTGCAATTCAAAGTCCAATGTTAGTTTAGTTCAGTTTAGAGATACAGCGCGGAAACAGGCCCTTCTGCCCACCGGGACCGCGCCGACCAGCGATTCCCGCACACTAACACTATCCCAAGCACACTAGGGACAATGTTTACATTTACCAGGTCAATTAACCTACAAACCTGCACGTCTTTGGAGTGTGGGAGGAAACCGGAGATCTCGGAGAAAACCCGCGCAGGTCACGGGGAGAACGTACAAACTCCGTACAGACAGCGCCCGTAGTCGGGATGGAACCCGGGTCTCCGGCGCTGCATTCGCTGTAAGGCAGCAACTCTACCGCTGCGCCACCGTGACCGCCCTAGTTATACTTTCGCCTTGGCTCAATTGGTATTGTTGCCCGACTATCCCTCTAAACCCGTCCTATCCATGTTCCTGTCTAAATGTCTCTTAAACGTTGCGATAGTCCGCGCCTCAACTACCTCCTCCGGCAGCTCGTTCCATACACCCACCACTCTTTGCGTGAAAAAGTGGGTCAGAGTGAGTCTAGTTTAGAGATACAGTGCGGAAACAGGGCTGGATAGCACACAAAGCAATGTTTTCACTGTATCTCAGTGCATGCGGCAACAATAAACCAAAACTAATACCAGTAGAAATATTCTCAGATACACATAGAAGATCTCAAGCACAGGAGTGGCACGGTGGCGCAGCGGCAGAGTTGCTGCCTCACAGCGCCAGAGACCCTGGTTCCATCCTGACCACGGGTGCTGTCAGTACAGAGTTTGTACGTTCTCCCCGTGACCTGCGTGGGTTTTCTGCGGGTGCTCCAGTTTCCTCCCACACTCCAAACACGGACAGGTTTGTGGGCTAATTGGCTTGGGTAAAATTGTAAACTGTCTCTACTGTGTAGGGCAGTGCTAGTGTATGGGGGTGATCGATGATCGGCGCTGAATCTCTAAAGTCGAACCAGGGTCGTGGCTGCCATTTCCTACTCAAGTGGCAGTCATTGCCTTCTGAGAAGTCCACTTGCCCAAGTTCTGGCTTCACAATTGTGGCCACGTTCCAAGGATACTGGGTGGAGATAAACTACTTTGAGTTGCAAGGGAGTGTAAAACCCATGTTCTATCTTTCTACATGTTCTACAAATTTAAACTTTACGCAAGTTGTGAAAGTAAATTCACTTATTTTTCTTATTTTGAATTCCATGTTGACCGTGTTAATTTGGGAAATTTCTCTTTACAGGAATAGCACAACACTTTGATCTCACAAACCACCCAGAGTTAAGCTCAACTGAGATAAAAATAGAAACATAGAAAATAGGTGCAGGAGGAGGCCATTCGGCCCTTCGAGCCAGCACCGCCATTCATTGTGATCATGGCTGATCATACACAATCAGTAACCCGTGCCTGCCTCCTCCCCATATCCCTTGATTCCACTAGCCCCTAGAGCTCTATCTAACTCTCTTTTAAATCCATCCAGTGAATTGGCCTCCACTGCCCTCTGTGGCAGAGAATTCCACAAATTCACAAGTTTTTTCTCACCTCAGTTTTAAATGGCCTCCCCTTTATTCTTAGACTGTGTGGCCCGTGGTTCTGGACCCCCCCAACATTGGGAACTCTTTCCCCGCATCTAGCTTCTCCGGTCCTTTTATAATTTTATACGTTTCTATGAGATCCCCTCTCATCCTTCTAAACTCCAGTGAAATCAAACAGAAAAAGCTGAAGATGGTGAAAATCTGAAATAAAAGCAGAAAATACCCAGCAGATCGGGCAGCATCGAAAGAGAGAGGAGATCAGCCAATGTCTCAGAAGACAGACACAAAATGCTGGAGTAACCCAGCAGGTCAGGCAGCATCTCTGGAGAAAAGGAACAGGTGACGTTTCGGGTCAGATCCCTTCTTCAGACTAGAGTTGGAAGGGGGGCGGATGGGGGGGGGGGGCAGGAATAGACTGGAGGTAGGAAAAGGCCAGAACCAAACAGGGCCGCCAACAGATGACCAAGGAAGGGTGGAGCCCACAATGGCCCATTGTTGGCTGGGGAAGAGGTGATAACGAGAGGGATACAAGGATGCAAACTAGTGGGACTAGTAGGACGACTAGGGTGGGGGAGCGGGGAGGGGGAGGGGAGGGGGGAGGGGAGGAGAAGGGAGGGGAGGGGAGGAGTAGGGAGGGGAGGGAAATGCAGGATTTACTTGTAATTGGAGAAATCAACTTTCATACCCGCTGGGTTGTAAGCTGCCCAAGTGAAATATGTTTCAGGTGTGGGACATTTTATCAGAAATGGGACAAAGTGAAAAGAAAAGACTGAAAAGGGGTCTCGACCCGAAAGTCATCGATTCCAGAGATGCTGCCTGACCCACTGAGTTCCTCCAGCACGCTGTGTTGTGGTGAGAGATTCCAAGTTCCGCCAGCACGCTGTGTTGTGGTGAGAGATTCCAAGTTCCTCCAGCACGCTGTGTTGTGGTGAGAGATTCCAAGTTCCTCCAGCACGCTGTGTTGTGGTGAGAGATTCCAAGTTGCATTTTTTTCCCAGTCATGTGCCACGATGAAACGTCCTCAGTTCAATTCAGAAACCCAACTGCGAAGACGTTGCATTGAGGGCTGGATTGTGGCCAGGGTCATAGTGATACAGTGTGGAAACAGGCCCTTCGGCCCAACTTGCCCACACTGGCCAACATGTCCCATCTACACCAGTCCCACCTGCCTGCGTTTGGCCCATATCCCTCCAAACCTGTCCTATCCATGTACCTGTCTAACTGTTGCGATAGTCCCTGCCTCAACTACCTCCTCTGGCAACTCGTCCCAAACACCCACATCCCTTTGTGCATCACAATTACCTCTCAGATCCCTATCAAATCTTTCTCCCTTCACCTTAAACCGATGCCCTCTGGTCCTCGATTCCCCTACTCTGGGAAGGAGACCCGATCTATTCCCCTCATGATTTTGTACACCTCTACAAGATCACCCCTCATCCTCCTGCGCTCCAAGGAATAGAGTCCCAGCCTGCTCAACCTCTCCCTGTAGCTCAGGCCCTCAAGTCCTGGCAACATCCTTGTAAATCTTCTCTGCGCCCTTTCCAGCTTGCCAACATCTTTCCTACTTCATGGTGCTGAACACAATACTCCAAATGTGGCCTCCCCAACGTCTTGTACAACTGCAACGTGACTGATGAAGGACGATGGGCCAGAAGCCTCTTTGTCCACCCCATCCGCCTCCACCACCACGCCTTCAGCAGCACGTTCCAGACCCTCACCACTCTGTGTAAAACAACTTGCCCCGACACCTTCAAGCAATGCCTGCTAGTCCACCATGTTTCCACCCCATTAAAGAGGTTCCACTCCTCTCTCCCCACTTCTCCCTCACCCCATTCACTCTCTCCCCCTCTGTCTCTCCCCCCCTTCTCCCCCCTATCTCACTCTCTCTCGCTCCTCTATCTCCCCGTCTCTCTCCACCCTCTCTCTCTCTCCCCCCGCTCACCCTCTGTCACCCCACCCCCTCTCTCTCTCTCTCTCTCTCTCTCCGCCCCCTCTCTCTCCCCTTCTCTCTCCGTCATCTGTCTCTCTCTCTCTTCCCCTCTCTCTTTCCCTCTGTCCACGCCTCTCATCATTTTATATACTTCCATCAGGTCTGCCCACCACCTCCGGCGGTCCAGATAAAACCACCCAGCTTTGTGCACCTTCTCCTTGCTGGTAGTCCCCTCTAATCCCGGCTGCATTCTGCATCAGTGACTGCCCCCACCCTCACCACCACCCCTGCCAGCGCGGTCCAGGCACACACCACCCTCTGTGTATAAGAGCGCCCACCAGGGGGCGACACGGAGTTGCTGCCTCACAGCGCCGGAGACCCGGGTTCAATCCTGACAACGGGTGCTGTCTGCACGGGGTTTGTACGTTCTCCCCGTGACCCGCGTGGGTTTGCCCCAGGTGGCTCTGGTCCCCCCCACCCGCACACACTCCAGAGACGTACGTACAAGATCGTAGGTTAATTGGCCACGGTACAAATTGTCTCTGGTGTGAGTAGGATTTTGCTGCTGCACTCTAAATGCGGCCTCACCAATATCTCTGTGTATCTGTGGAATTCTCTGCCACAGAAGGTAGTTGAGGCCAGTTCATTGGCTATATTTAAGAGGGAGTTAGATGTGGCCCTTGTGGCTAAAGGGATCAGGGGGTATGGAGAGAAGGCAGGTACAGGATACTGAGTTGGATGATCAGCCATGATCATATTGAATGGCGGTGCAGGCTCGAAGGGCCAAATGGCCTACTCCTGCACCTATTTTCTATGTTTCTATGTTTCTATGTCTTGTACAACTGCAGCGTGACCTCCCAACCTCCAAACTCACTTCCATAATCCCTGTGATTATCGGCGTGGGTTTCCCTTCACACACTTGCTGGCCGGTATCTCTTCCAGTACATCGATCACTGTCAAATCAGTGGGACCTGCACTTAACAAACACCCCTTCTGATGCAAGCTTACCCTCATCAGCCAACGTTTTGATACAAGACTCCACTGAAGACTTCTGAGATGGAGACGGCCAGGCGCAGTTATAAATCCTAAAGGCAGACTGAAGCAGTTGAATAAATATTGGCTGGTGAGTCTGCAGACGGAAGCAAAAGTGAACGACTGTTAGAAGCCACAATTCCTCCCCCTACATAATAACAACCGCACATCTCCCCAGAAATCATTATGGTATATGGCCCGTAACCCTAGAAATCTGACTGAATGGCTGATTATGAAGTTGCCCAAGTCGTTATTTGTTCCTTTTCGTGGTCCTACATGTATCATTCCAGGCCTCCGTTACAGACTCAAGGCAGCCAAGCTCTGCATAAACAGGATAAGAAGTAGCTCACCCACTCAAACAAACGCAGCACAAACAGCAGGTTAGCCAGTGCCATCCAACAGGGGCGGCACGGTGGCGCAGCGGCAGAGTTGCTGCCTCACAGCGCCAGAGACCCGGGTTCCATCCCGACGACGGGCGCCGTCTGTACGGAGTTTGTACGTACGTTCTCCCCGTGACCTGCGTGGGTTTTTTTCCCGAGAACTTCGGTTTCCTCCCACACTCCAAAGACGTGCAGGTTTAGTTGGTTAATTGATTGGCGTGACATCAATGCAAATTGCCCCCAGCGTGTGTCAGACAGCGTTAATGTGTGTGGATCGCTGGTCGGCACGGTCCCGGTGGGCCGAAGGGCCTGTTTCTGTGCTTTATCTCCAAACTAAAATACTGGCAAACAATACGAGCCCAGCTCCATTCACGATCGTGAGAACAGCTATTACACTGCGGGCTGGACAGACCCCACGGTCCCCGAGATTATATTTGTAGGATGCTGGTTTAGTAGGAATGGACCGTTGTGGACCCCACCTCTCCTTGATCATCGCTGCTAGCTCTGATCTGTCTTCATGCATAACTTTTGTTCACTTGTTCTGTGTACCTTTTCATATCTCTCACTTCCCTCTCCCCTGACTCTCAGTCTGAATAAGAGCTGGGAAGAAACTGAATCCAAAGACCTACATGTTTGTAGGTTAATTGACTGGGTAAATGTAAATATTGTCTCCAGTGTGTGCAGGATAGTGTTAGTCTGCGGGGATCGCTGGGCGGCGCGGACTCGGTGGGCCGAAGGGCCTGTTTCCGCGCTGTATCTCTAAATCTAAAATAAATCTGGAGATGTGTGCGTGTTCACACATCTGTACCTCTTGCCTGATGGGAGAGGGGAGAAGGAGTGACCGGGGTGCGACTGGTCCTTGATGATGCTGCTGGCCTTGCCGAGGCAGCGTGAGGTGCAGATGGAGTCAATGGAAGGGAGGTTGGGTGTCTTGGGCGGCACGGTGGCGCAGCGGTAGAGTTGCTGCCTTACAGCTAATGCAGCGCCGGAGACTCAGGTTCGATTCTGACTACGGGTGCCGTCTGTACGGAGTTTGTACGTTCTCCCCGTGACCTGCGTGGGTTTTCTCCGAGATCTTCGGTTTCCTCCCACACTCCAAAGACGTACAGGTTTGTAGGTTAATTGGCTGGGTAAATGTAAAAATTGTCCCTAGTGGGTGTAGGGTAGTGTTACTGTGCGGGGATCGCTGGGCGGCACGGACTTGGTGGGCCGAAGGGCCTGTTTCCGCGCTGTATCTCTAAATCTAAAAAATATTTTTTAAAAAGTCTAAATCTCCACTCAAGAGGACTTTGAATGCTCCGTAATGGAGTACATTGACAATCGAGGTGGAAACTCTTTTTGGATATTAACGGCATAGAGTGAGATGGAGATAGTGTAGGAGAGTCTTGCCGAGGTGATAGATCAGCCACACACTGGACAGTGGAGCAGACAGCTGCCTCTTTCTGTTTCTTGTTCTTATGCTTATTGGTTTTACAAACAGATCAACGTTCTTGGTAATGGGTCGTCAAAGTCTATGGTTCAGGGGTGTTTTATTTGGAATGAACTGCCAGAAGCGGATACATTTATGACTTTTAAAAGACATTTCGACAGATACATGGATAGGAAGGGTTTAGAGGGTTGCAGGTTAAATGCTGGCCATTGGGGCCAAGCCCATTATGCTAACTTGATCAGCATGGGCAAGGTGGGCCGAATGGCCTGTTTCTGGGCTGCACAGCTCCGCGACTCTATGAAAGATTTGGAGTATTGCGAGAAGTTTTGGGCCCCATATCTGAGGAAGGATGTGTTGGCGTTGGACAGGGTCCAGAGGAGGTTTATGAGAATGATCCCAGGAATGATTGGGTTAACACATGATGAGTGTTTGACAGCACTGGGCCTGTACTCGCTGGATTTTGGAATGAGGGGGGCCCTCAATGAAACTTACCGAATAGTGAAAGGCCTGGGTAGAGTGAATGTGGAGAGGATGTTTCCACTAGCGGGAGAGTCAAGAACCAGAGGCAATAGTCCCAGAATAAAAGGACGTGCCTTTAGGAAGGAGATGAGGAGGAATCTCTTTAGTCAGAGGGTGGTGAATGTGTGGAATTCATTGCCACAGACGGCTGTGGAGGCCATCAAGACTGAGATTGACAGATTCTCGTTTAGCACGGGGTAATGGGGAAAGAGCAGGAGAATGGGGTTAGGAGCAAAGATACTAGAGGAACAAGATGAACCACTACGTCGAAATCGCCTATACTGAAGTGTAGTACGCAAAGGAGCATAACGTCCGCCATTTTAGTTGGCAAAACCCGCCGTTCGCTCTGCCTCTCGCAGTGTAATCAGTGTTGTGGGGGAACAGTATGTGTGATGATACCATTAAAATGCAGAATATATCACATCTATCAATTCGCAGATTTTTGTTATTTTTATTTTTAATTGTCTCTGCAAATTTCTGCCTACTAAAATGGCGCCGTGACGTACTGCGGTTTTTAGGGTCGAGTGGTCTATCTTGTTTCTCTAGTATCTTTGGTTAGGAGGGACAGACAGATCAGCCACGATTGAATGGCAGAGTAGACTTGATGGGCCGAATGGCCTAATTCTGCTCCTATCACTTCTGAACTTATAAAGACACTCAGTGCCTGCATCTTGGTGGATGTGGAAAGCAAAGATATTAGAGGAGCAAGATGGACCACTCGACCCTAAAAACCGTAGTACGTCACGGCACCATTTTAGTCGGCAAAAACTTGCAGAAACATTTAAAAAGAAAAATAACAAAAATCTGTGAGTTGATAGATGAGATATATTCTGCATTTTAATGGTATCATCACACATACTGTTCCCCCACAACACTGATCACACTACGAGAGGCAGAGCGAACGGCGGGTTTTGCTTACTAAAATGGCTCCTTTGCGTACTACACTTCAGTGTGGGTGATTTCAACGGAGTGGTCCATCTTGTTCCTCTAGTACCTTTGGTGGAAAGATAAGATGGAGATGCTGTCACAAAGGGGCCCTACCTGTAGACTGGTGCTGTTGTCGGAGAAGGGGGAGCTGAAGAAGCCGCTGATGATGTTGGTCACGGCCTCGGTCACGTACTGCTCCAGCGCCGTGTCCGCGTGCTTCCGGTCCGTCGTGGAGTTGCACACCTTTAGCAAGACAGCGGGCAAATGGCAAGTGGTTCAGTCAAAAGATGAGAGCAGACTGCACCAGAGAGCACGCAACTACGCCGACGCACGAGGCAGAAGAACGACGGAGAACAGCAGCCAGAGCTGTTCCAAACCACCTCAGCCCCGGCTGATCAAACACGTGTATGAACAAAGGCAGCACGCGGTCACGGGGAGAGCGTACAAACTCTGTACAGACAGCACCTGTGGTCAGGATGGAACCCGGGTCTCCGGCGCTGTGAGGCAGCAACTCTACTGGTGCAGCGGTACAGCACCACAGACCGGGTTCCATCTTGACCACGGGTGCTGTCTGTGCAGAGTTTGTACGTTCTCCCCGTGACCTGTGTGGGTTTTCTCCAGGATCTCCGGTTTCCTCCCACACTCCAAAGACGTACATGTTTGTAGGCTAATTGGCTTGGTAAAAATTGTAAATTGTCCCCAGTGTGTGCAGGATAGTGTTAATGGGTGGGGATCGCTGGCTGGTGTGGGCACAGTGGGCTGAAGGGCCCATATCCACGCTGTATCTCGAACCTAAACTAAAAAATGAAAGGTAATCGGTGTAGTGTGTAGAAAGGAACTGCAGATGCTGGATTATACTGAAGATAGACACAAAGTGCTGGAGTAATTCAGCGGGTCAGCCATTGTGGTTCATCGGTGGATCCAGGTGAGGGGGCTTCTGATAAGACAGGTGGTTGGAACAAACGCCGGAGATTAAAACAGAAGGCGTGAGACAAAAGGATTGAAGAGTTGTGAATTGTGAAGCCAGAGGATGGAATGTGGGTGAAGGGGGGGGGGGGCGAGGTGGGGGGAAAATGGGGCGGGGCAGAAGTGTGGGCGAGGGAGAAAAGGGGGGGTGTGGGGAAGAATGGGTGGGGGAGGCTGGTGGGGTGGTTAGAAGTCACCTCACCTACAATTGGAGAATTCAATGTTCAGACCGCTGCCCAAGCAAAATATGAGGTGCTGTTCCTCCAGTTTGTGTGTGGCCTCACTCTGACAGTGGAGGGGACCCTGGATAAAAAGGCCAGTGTGGGTCTGGGAAGGGGAGTTAAAATGGTTTGGTAGCCGGGAGATCCAGTGGGTCTTGGCGGATCGAGCGTAAATGTTTGGCGAAATGGTCATCGAGTCTACACTTGGTCTCGCTGATGTACTGGAGGCCACATCGGGAATACCAAATGCAGTAGATGAGGTTAGAGGAGGTGCAAGCGAACCTCTGTCTAACCTGGAGGGACTGCTGGGGTCCCTGGAGGTGAGGGAGGAGGGGTACAGGGACAGGTGTTGCATCGCCTGTGACTGCTGGGGGAAGTATCTGGGGGGGGGGGGGGGAAGAGATGAGTGAACCAAGTTGCGGGGGGGGGGGGGGGTGGGGCAGTCTCCACAGAAGGTGGCACGGTGACACAGCGGGTAGAGTTGCTGCCTTGCAGCGCCAGGGACCCGGGTTCGATCCTTATCACGGGCGCTGTCTGGACGGAGTTTGTACGTTCTCCCCGTGACCTGCGTGGGTTTTCTCCGGGATCTTCGATTTCCTCCCACGCTCCAAAGGCGTACAGGATTGGAGCCGTTTTACGTAGGTGAAAATGATAAATTGTCCCTGGCGTGTATCGGATGCGCAGGGATCGCTGGTCGCCGCGGACTCGGTGGGCCGAAGGGCATGGTTCCGCGCGGTATCTCTAAACTAAACTGAACTAAACTCAAGGTGGAAAGGGGTGGCGAGGGGAAGATATGGCTGGTGGTGCGATCATGCTGGGAGGTGACGCAAATGTCAGAGGATGGTGTGTTAAATGGGGAGGCTGGTGGGGTGAATGGCGGGACTGTCGTATGTTGAAAGAACAGAGCGACTGGGCTAGTATACACTGGAATTTAGAAGGATGAGAGGGGTTCTTATTGAAACATATAAGATTATTAAGTGATTGGACACGTTATTGGCAGGAAACATGTTCCCAATGTTGGGGGAGTCCAGAACCAGGGGCCACAGTTTAAGAATAAGGGGTAGGCCATTTAGAACGGAGATGAGGAAGAACTTTTTCACCCAGAGAGTTGTGAATCTGTGGAATTCTCTGCCTCAGAAGGCAGTGGAGGCCAATTCTCTGGATGCTTTCAAGAGACAGCTAGATAGAGCTCTTAAGGATAGCGGAGTCAAGGGATATGGAGAGAAGGCAGGAACAGGGTTCTGATTGTGGATGATTAGCCATGATCACATTGAATGGTGGTGCTGGCGCGATGGGCCGAATGGCCTACTCCTGCACCTATTCTCTATTGTCTATTGAGTAGTAGAACTCTGTTCTTGATCACACAACCTTCTAACCTAAGAAGCAAAAGTCAAACTTCAATAAGAAGGTAGTGACTTGGGCCAAAACGTGGAGCTGATTTACTGTTGTCAGCTATACATTGTTGATCAATCATTAATTTGCCAGCATTTTGTGCACAATTAACTTGGAAAAGGAACATATATATTAATATTCCTTCTGGTGACATCCAGTAATATGGATCGATTGCTTTAAATTAGACCCACGGTTATTGCTTTTGAATATAAAGCCATGTAAATTGAATTGACAAATAGCATCCAGTAACTGTGTTTACAACGGGTTTACAATTCAGTTAATAATTATTTACTGGCAAAGTTTCACAAGGTTTTACTGAGGCCTTATTAACTTCCTCCCGCACTGCCAGTAAAAATTCTCACAAGTGAACTGATCTTTTAAGAACCAGCTAGAAATAATGGTAGACACAAAAAGCTGGAGTAACTCAGCGGGTCAGACAGCATCTCTGGAGAAAAAGAGTAGGTGACATTACAGCGAATGCAGCGCCGGAGAACTGGGTTCGATCCCGACTACGGGCGCTGTCTGTACGGAGTTCGCACGTTCTCCCCGTGACCTGCGTGGGTTTTCTCCGAGATCTTCGGTTTCCTCCCACACTCCAAAGACGTCCAGGTTTGTAGGTTAATTGGCTGGGTAAATGTAAATATTGTCCCTAGTGTGTGTCGGATAGTGTTAGTGTGCGGGGATCGCTGGTCGGCGCGGATCCGGTGGGCCCAAAAGGCCTGTTTCCGCGCTGTATCTCTAAACTAAACATTTCAGATCGAGACCCTTCATCAGACTGAGAGTCAGGGGGGAAAGGGAAAGGAGAGATATAGGCAGTGATATAGAGAGATATAGAACAAATGAATGAAAGATATGCAAAAAAAGTAACGATGATAAAGGAGGCAGGCCATTGCTAGCTGTGGGCTAGGTGAAAACGAGTTACAGACAATGAGACTCAACAAGACGACTTTGAACCTCGTGGGTGGGGGAGGGACAGAGAGAGAGGGGATGCAAGGGCTACATAAAGGTCGATAAATCAATATTCATACCGCTGGGTTGTAAGCTGCCCAAGCAAAATCTGAGGTACTGTTCCTCCAGTTTGCGTTTGGCCTCAAGCCAATAGTTGTGCTTTTTTTCCCCCCCCCATTCTTTAATCCCGACTGAAGCTGAAAAGTGTTGGCAGAGGAACAAGGGGAATCAATGAACCCTGGGCTTACCCTGTTCATGTCAACAATAAAATTCTCAAAGAGGTTCCAGATGTGGTTGCTTGTGTAAATCTCCTTCATTTCCACCTCTGTGTCCACGTAACAATGGTTCACAAAGTTCACGTACGCCTTCTTCACCTGTCAGGAAACACGTTTTGTTGATTCATCAAGGAATTATTTACAACATGGAGCAGTACAGCACTGGAACAGGCCCTTCGGCCCACAATGTCCATGCCGAGCCCGACGTCAAGTGAAACTAATCTCCGCTGCCTGCACATGATCCGTATCCATGTTTCATAAGGGTTTTACAAGGCACAGGAGCAGAATCAGGCCATTCGGCCCATCAAGTCTAATACGCCGTTCAATCTATTTTTCCATCTCAACCCCATTCTCCTGCCTTTTCCCCCAAACCCCTGACACCCGTACCGATCAACAATCTGTCAATCTGCGCCTTAAAAATACCCACTGACTTGGTCTCCACAGCCGTCTGTGGCAATGAGTTCCACAGATTCACCACCCTCTGACTAAAGACATTCCTCCTCGTCCCCGTTCTAAAGGTACGTCCTTTTATTCTGAGACTGTGGCCTCTGGTCCAAGACTCTCCCACTAGTGGAAACATCCTCTCCCCGTCCACTCTATCCAGGCCTTTCCACCTTTTGGGAAGTTTCAATGAGGTCCCCCCTCATCCTTCTAAACTCCAGCGAGTACAGGCCCAGTGCCGTCAAACGCTCACTGTATATGTGCCTGTAAAAAAGCCTCTTTAATGCCACCATCGTTTCTGCTTCCACCACCACTCTGGCATTGCGTTTTGGGCACCCACTGCTCTGTGTAAAACAAATGTGTCCCGTACATCTCCGTGCCACCTGGCCCATCTCCGTGCCACTTGGCCCATCTCACCGTAAAACCATGAGTTCCAGTCTTTGACATTTCCATCCTAGTCACAGAGTGACATAAAGTGGAAACAGGCTCTTCGGCCCAACTTGCCCACACCGGCCAACATGTCCCATCTACACTAGTCCCACCTGCCTACCTTTGGCCCATACCCCTCTCAACCTGTCCTATCCATGTACCTGCCCAAACGTTGCGATAGTCCCTGCCCCAACTACCTCCTCCAGGAGCTCGTTCCATACCCCCACCACCCTGGGGGATAAAGGTTCTGAATGTGATATCCATGTTTCATAAGGGTTTCACAAGGCAGAGGAGCAGAGCTAAGCCATTCGGCCCATCGATGTGGCCCGGTCCACTCGGCCCATCGATATGGCCCAGGCCATTCGGCCCAGCGATATGACCCAGGCCATTCGACCCATCGATATGGTCCAAGCCATTTGGCCCCTTGATATAGCCCAGGCCATTCGACCCATCGATATGACCCAGGCCATTCGACCCATCGATATGGCCCGGGCCATTCAGCCCCTCGATATGGCCCGGTCCATTCGGCCCATCGATATGGCCCAGTCATTTCGGCCCATCGATATGGCCCAGTCCACTCAGCCCATCGATATGGCCAAGGCCATTTGGCCCATCGATGTGGCCCGGGCCATTCGGCCCAGCGATGTTTCCTCCCGCTCCCCAAGCCCCTCTCCGAACGTTACCGTGAGCGACACAGCGTGCCGTCAGGAGGGCTGATGGGTGAGGCCGCCCCTACCTCAGGTATGCAGTCGTCGTGGGTCACCACCCTCACGATGTCGTCCAGGGGCAGCAGGGAGTTGCACTTGATTTCAGTGTAGACGTTCTTGCCCTCGGTGCAGGCGGCCAGCAGCTCCACCAGGGTGACGTGGTAATGTAGGGCACCATTCTCATCGCACCGCTCCTGATCCGACGACATCATTTGCAGCAGCACAGGGAAGGAGGCTCGATCATTGTAGAAGACCAGGACGTCTTCCCCTCCATTCGCCAGCTGTGGGCACACCCAGGACACACCCTTCATCAGGCACGGAACCTCAGTCCCCACACAGACACAACACTCCCTCCCTCCCTCGCTCCCTCCCTCCCTCCCTCACTCCCACCCACCCTCGCTTCCTCCCTTCCTCCCTCCCTCCCACCCTCCCTCCCTCCTTCCCTCCCTTCCTCCCACCCACCCTCGCTTCCTCCCTTCCTCCCTCCCTCACTCACTCCCACCCACCCACCCTCGCCTCCTGCCTTCCTCTCTCCCTCCCTCCCTCCCTCACTCACACCCACCCACCCTCCCTCCCACCCACCCTCTCTCCCACCCACCCTCACTTCCTCCCTCCCTCCCTTCCTCTCTCCCTCCCTCACTCCCACCCTTGCCTCCCTCCCTCACTCACTCCCTCCCACCCACCCACCCTCCCTCACTCCCTCCTTCCCTCACTCCCACCCACCCCCTCTCCCCTCATCTGGCACAAAACCTCATTCCCTTTACAGACACAACAAGCTGGAGTAACTCAGCGGGACAGGCAGCGTCTCTGGAGAGAAGGAATGGGTGACGTTTCGGGTCGAGACCCTTCTCGTCTCAACCCGAAACGTCCCCGTTCCTTCTCTCCAAAAGTGCTGCCTGTCCCGCTGAGTTACTCCAGCATGTTGTGTTTATCTTCGGTTAAAACCAGCATCTGCAGTTCCTTCATCATAATCATCATCATCATAATCATCGTAATTATACTTTATTAGCCAAGTATGTTTTGCAACATACGAGGAACTTGATTTGCCATATAGTCATACCAATAAAAAGCAACAGGACACACACAATACATTTTAACATGAACATCCACCACAGTGACTCCTTCACATTCCTCACTGTGATGGAAGGCCAAATAAACGTTCAATCTTCTTCCCTGCTTTGTCCTCCTGCGGTCAATCGAGCCTTCCTACACTTATTTCCTTGATTGTGTATCTGTACATTGTGGACATTGTAATAACGTGTATTCTGCTGACTGGTATAGACTTTAGACTGGAGAAAACAGCGTGGAAACAGGCCCTTCGGCCCACCAAGTCTATGCCAACCAGCGATCACCCCGTACACTGGCACTATCCTACACTCACTAGGGACGATTCGACCAGTTTTACAGATGCCAATTAACCTACAAACCTGTACGAGCGTGGGAGGAAACCGGAGCACCCGGAGGAAACCCACGCGGTTACGGGGAGAACGTGCAAACTCCGGACAGACAGCCCCCGTAGCCAGAATCGAACCGGGGTCTCTGGCACAGCGGTAGAGCAGGGAAAATTTCTGATTTTTACTGATGCTAAACCTGCCCGTCTTAGGAATGTGGGAGGAAACCCCCTTGAACAGAGATCGTTTTTCCTGAACTCCTTGCGAGGGGACATTCCACTCACACAATGCGGTAGAAGTGATGTCGGCACGGTGGCACAGCGGTAGAGTTGCTGCTTCACAGCGCCAGAGACCCGGGTACAATCCCGGCCACAGAGTTTGTACGTTCTCCCCGTGACCGCGTGGGTTTTCCCCGGGTGCTACGGTTTCCTCCCGCATTCCAAAGACGTGCAGGTTTAGCTTCAGTAGAAATTGGAAATCTTCCCTCTTGTGGAGGATAGAACTAATGCACGGGGTGATCGCTGGTCGGCACGGACTCAGTGGGCCAACGGGACTGTTTCCGCACTGTATCTCTAAACTAAACTAAACTAAACTAGACTGCTGTTGCGAGTGAGTGAGATGTAAATACTGTTGATGTCGAGTTATCAGGTAATCAATCGAAGGTATTTATTCACAAAATGCTGGAGTAACTAAGCAGGTCAGGCAGCATCTCGGGAGAGAAGGAATGGGTGACGTTTCGGGTCGAGACCCTTCTTCAGACTGACACTGTGCCAACACTGTGGGTGGCAAGGCAGAATACAATAGACAATAGACAATAGGTGCAGGAGGAGGCCATTCGGCCCTTCGAGCCAGCACCGCCATTCAATGTGATCATGGCTGATCATTCTCAATCAGTACCCCGTTCCTGCCTTCTCCCCATACCCCCTGACTCCGCTATCCTTAAGAGCTCTATCTAGCTCTCTCTTGAATGCATTCAGAGACTTGGCCTCCACTGCCTTCTGAGGCAGTGAGTTCCACAGATTCACAACTCTCTGACTGAAAAAGTTTTTCCTCATCTCCGTTCTAAATGGCCTACCCCTTATTCTTAAACTGTGGCCCCTTGTTCTGGACTCCCCCAACATTGGGAACATGTTTCCTGCCTCTAACGTGTCCAACCCCTTAATAATACATGAGGTAACACCACATATATCTATCACGCAACAAAAGACATGTAGTAATGAAGCATAAGTCGCTCCAAGATTTTATCAGGACTCATTCATCATCATATCATCATCATATCATATACATACAGCCGGAAACAGGCCTTTTCGGCCCTCCAAGTCCGTGCCGCCCAGTGATCCCCGTAAATTAACACTATCCTACACCCACTAGGGACAATTTTTTTATTATTATTTTTTTTTACATTTACCCAGCCAATTAACCTACATACCTGTACGTCTTTGGAGTGTGGGAGGAAACCGAAGATCTCGGAGAAAACCCACGCAGGTCACGGGGAGAACGTACAAAATCCTTACAGTGCAGCACCCATAGTCAGGATCGAACCTGAGTCTCCGGCGCTGCATTCGCTGTAAAGCAGCAACTCTACCGCTGTTGCCCTTGATAGAGTGGATGTGGAGAGGCTGTTTCCACTAGTGGGAGTATCTAGGACCAGAGGAGCTTCACGAGAATGATCCCAGGAATGATTGAGTTAACATATCATGAGCGTTTGTCAGCACTGGGCCTGTACTCGCTGGAGTTTAGAAGGATGAGGGGGGACCTCATTGAAACATACAGAATAGTGAAAGGCCTGGATAAGAGTGGATGTGGAGAGGATGTTTCCACTAGTGGGAGAGTCTAGGATGAGAGAACACAGCCTCAGAATAAAAGGACGTACCTTTAGAAAGGAGATGAGGAAGAATTTCTTCACTCAGAGTGTGGTGAATCTGTGGAACTCATTGCCACAGAGGGCTGTGGAGGCCAAGTCAGTGGATATATTTAAGGCAGAGATTGACAGGTTCTTGATTAGTGCGGGTGTCAGGGGTTATGGGAGAATGCCGGAGAATGAGAGAGATGGATCAGCCATGATTGAATGGCGGAGCAGACTCGATGGGCCGAATGGCCTAATTGTGCTCCTACGTTATACTGTATGAGCTTTAGACTTCAGAGGCACATTCTATGAAGATATAGTCTTTACAGCTCATGCCAACCACCGCTCACCACTAACACTATCCCACACACTCGGGACCATTTACAATTTACAGCAGCCAATTAATCTACAAACCTGCACGCCTTTGGAGTGTGGGAAGAAACCGGAGCACCCGGATAAAATGCACATGGTCACGGGGAGAGCGTACAAACTCCGTACAGACAGCACCCGTGGTCAGGATGGAACCCAGGTCTCTGGCGCTGTGAGGCAGCAACTCTACCGCTGCGCCACCGTGCCGCCCTTATGATAATAATCTTATGATCTTATTGTCAGCGCTTGGAAGAAAGTCCGAGCCCAATTTGGGGTGTTATGGTTTTATTTCATTTTATGTAACCCTGCCCGACCCCACTGACATTTTCATAAGTTCATAAGGGATAGGAGCAGCAAAAGGCCATTCTGCCCATCAAGTCTACACCACCATCTTTCCCTCTCAACCCCATTCTCCTGCCTTCTCCCCATAACCCCTGACACCTGTACTAATCAAGAATCTATCCATCTCTGCCTTATCCATGGACTTGGCCTCCACAGCCTTCTACGGCAATGAATTCCACAGATTCACCACCCTCCGAATAAAGAAATTCCTCCTTATCTTCTTCCTAAAGGAACGTCCTTTAATTCTGAGGCTGTGACCTCTAGTCCTAGACTCTCCCACTGGTGGAAACATCCTCTCCACATCCACTCCATCCAAGCCTTTCACTATTCTGTAAGTTTCAATGAGGTCCCCCCCTCATCCAGCGAGTACAGGCCCAGTGCCGACAAACGCTCATCATGGGTGAATGCCCTCATTCCTGGGATCATTCTTGTAAACCTCCTCTGGTATCATCCTGGTAAACATGGAGGAGCAATGGAGGACCTGGCTTGGGGGGACTGCCATGAGGGAGGGGGACGAGGAGATGGGGGGAGAGCAAAGAGGGACCAGGCGCAGATAACTTTGTAACTCTGTCCGCGCCCTTTATGGGCGACTAGTTGCATATCTTGGGTACGCAAGCAAAGAATCTCACTATGACTTGTTACATGTGACAATAAAGTATTCATTCCGTCCTCCCTCCCTCCCACCCACTCTCCCTCCCTCCCTCCCACCCACTCTCCCTCCCTCCCTCCCTCCCTCCCTCCCTCCCTCCCTCCCACCCACTCTCCCTTCCTCCCTCCCACCCACTCTCCCTTCCTCCCTCCCTCACACCCACTCTCCCTTCCTCCCTCCCACCCACTCTCCCTTCCTCCCTCCCTCACACCCACTCTCCCTCCCTCCCTCTCTCCCTCTCTCACTTCCTCCCTCTCCCTCTCCCTCCCTCCCTCCCTTCCTCCCTCGCTCAATCCCTCCTTCCTTCACCCTCCCTCCCTTTCCCTTCTTCCCTCCCTCCCATCCACCCTCCCTCTCTTGCTCCCTTCCTCTCTCACTTCCTCCCTCCCTCCCTCCCTCTCTCACTTCCTCCCTCTCCCTCTCCCTCCCTCCCTCCCTCCATCAGCGGCCATGTTGTTACCTCAGTCATCACCATGTCTTGACACTTCTTGACGTACTTCCCGTCGGCCTTGATGATGGTCTGCAGGAACTTGAGATACATGACGTGCCGCCCGTGTGTCTCGATGCAGTGCACAAAGTGCTGCACCACCCTCTCGCTGATCTCGTTGCACAGGTGGTAGTTGCTCAGGAAGATGTGCCGCACCGTCTCCGCCTCCTGCAGCTGCAAGGATTAACGTGGTGCAACCATCAATGCAGCAACGGTCAAGGCCAACGCCATCTCCCCCCCCCCCCCCCCACCTTCAGCCTACACTCTCTGGGGAATGGATGAATGGATGAATGAATGAATGAATGAATGAATGAATGAATGAATGAATGAATGAATGGATGAATGGAGAAATGAAGAAATGAATGAATGAATGAATGAATGAAGAAATGAATGAATGGATGAAGGAATGAATGAAGGAATGGATGGATGAATAAATGAAGAAATGAATGAAGGACTGAATGAATGAATGAATGAATGAATAAAGAAATGAACAAATGGATGAATGAATGGATGAATGAAGAAATGAAGAAATGAATGAATGGATGAAGAAATGAATGGATGAATGAATGAATTAATGGATGAATGAATGAATGAATGGATGAATGAATGAAGAAATGAAGGGGCGGCACGGTAGCGCAGCGGTAGAGTTGCTGCTTTACAGCGAATGCAGCGCCGGAGACTCAGGTTCGATCCTGACTACGGGTGCTGCACTGTAAGGAGTTTGTACGTTCTCCCGTGACCTGCGTGGGTTTTCTCCGAGATCTTCGGTTTCCTCCCACACTCCAAAGACGTACAGGTATGTAGGTTAATTGGCTGGGTGAATGTAAATATTGTCCCTAGTGGGTGTAGGATAGTGTTGATGTACGGGGATCGCTGGGCGGCACTGACTTGGTGGGCCGAAAAGGCCTGTTTCCGGCTGTATATATATGATATGATATGATATGATGATGAATGAATGAATGAATGAACGAATGAATGATACTTTATTGTCCCATGTATCTGGGTACCGAGATACATTGAAATGCCTTGTTTTGCGCACAACCCAGCAGTACACATTGTGCGGCACGGTGGTCCAGCGGTAGAGTTGCTGCCTTACAACGAATGCAGTGCCAGAGACCCGGGTTCAATCCCGACCACGGGTGCTGTCTGTACGAAGTTTGTACGTTCTCCCCGTGACCTGCGTGGGTTTTCTCGGAGATCTTTGGTTTCCTCCCACACTCCAAAGACGTGTAGGTTTGTAGTTAACTGGCTTGGGTTGGTGCACTTGGTATTAGTGTAAATTGTCCCCAGTGTGCGTAGGCTTGTGTAAATGTGTGGGGCGCCAACGTGCCGCCCTTAGAGGTGGAGGGTAAATCCCAACAAATTATGGTTTTCCGACCTCTCCTTGTGCAGTCGGGAATTTGCCTGCAAACTGATGAGCCTGTTGCCTGGTAAAGGCCGAGCTCGTGGGACCGGTGACGGAGTACGTGCCCGGTAGACCCGGCTCACCCACCGCGGTCTCCGGATCAGCCCCGAGCCACTGGCGGCAACGGGAGCCGCGCCTCCCAGAGCCAGGAGGCCCGGCGAGATCAACGAGGGGGCCAGGCATGGCAGGACCACCGAGAACAAAGACAGGCCCCAGTGGAGGGCCACAGAGAACAAAGACGGGCCCCAGTGGTGGGCCACCGAGAACAGACGGACCCCAGTGGAGGGCCAAAGAGAACAAAGACGGACCCCAGTGGAGGGCCACAGAGAACAAAGACGGGCCCCAGTGGAGGGCCACAGAGAACAAAGACGGGCTCCAGAGAACAACGACGGGCCCCCAGTGGAGGGCCACAGAAAACAAAGACGGACCCCTGTGGAGGGCCACCGAGAACAAAGACGGGCCCCAGTGGAGGGCCACCGAGAACAAAGACGGACCCCAGAGAACAAAGACGGACCCCAGTGGAGGGCCACAGAGAACAAAGACGGACCCCAGTGGAGGGCCACAGAGAACAAAGACGGGCTCCAGAGAACAACGACGGGCCCCCAGTGGAGGGCCACCGAGGAGGGTCCCGCCAGCAAGGTGGGCCGCCGAGAACAAAAGGCAGGGGGAGGGGGGAACCCAGTGGTGGGAGAGAGGGGGGGACCCAGTGGTGGGGGGACAGTGGGGGGGACCCAGTGGTGGGGGAGGGGCCAGTGTTGGGGAGGGGGGACCCAGTGTTGGGGGAGGAGGGGACCCAGTGGTGGGGGGACACAGTGGGGGGGACCCAGTGGTGGGAGGGGGGGGCAGTGGTGGTGGGCACAGTGGTGGGGGAGAGGGGGGACCCAGTGGTGTGGGAGGGGAGGCAGTGTTGGGGAGGGGGGGACAGTGTTGGGGAGGGGGGGGCAGTGGTAGGGGAGGGGGGGGGGGTGGGTGGTAGGCCTGCTGCCAATGCAGTGGCTGGCACTAGATGGGACCTCTGTAACTTTGTCTGTGCCAATACAATAAGTACAATTGTGTACTTATCTTAGTTGTTTAGAGATACAGCGCA